>NC_056742.1:521992596-522210096 GCF_019279795.1 Protopterus annectens | reverse complement strand
TAAAAATGAGGTATTTGAGGCAAATGCCAAGGATGAAGTTGAGACACATTACTTAGGATTTGGTACCAGTGTTGGCGAGGCCAGTCCGGGGCAATCAGAATCATTTTTGGTTTTTCTTGTCTGACCTTTAGTAGGACTTTGGGAAGAAGAGGCAGAGGAGGAAAGGCGTAGACCGATAGGTTTTTACAACTGAAGGATAGGGCATCCTCTTTCCATGCTTGTCTGTGATAAGTCCTTGTGCAGAATTTGCCCAATTAATAATTCTGGGGAGAGGCAAATAGATCTATGTCCGGGCTCCCCCATTTCTTTATCATGCTGAAGACTTGTAGATCAAGTTTCCACTCGTGAGGGTCCATAAGGTTTCTGCTTAAGTCGGCTACCAGAGTGTTTTGTTTTCCTAGCAGGAATTGAGCTTGAAGATGTACTTGGTAAGTCAAGGCTGTGTCCCACAATGCCATGGCTAGTCTGCAAAGGGGGTAGGAGTGTGCGCCCCCTGCTTGTTTATGTACCACATAACTGTGGTGTTGTCCGTCTTTATCAGTAGCTGTCCTGGATGAAGCAAGTCCTTGAAGGCTGTCAGGGCATTCTGAACAGCTAACATCTTCCTGGTTGACATGCAGATGCATTTGTTTTGGGGTACATACACCCTGAATGCATCTCCCCACCAGGTGCGCCCCCAAGCATAGCCTGATGCATCTGTAGTTAGGGTTTCGTTGGCAGGGGGTACAGTGAAAGACCACCCCATGTTCTGATGACATCTCTGCCCACCAAAGAAACTCCTGCTGTAGGCAGGGAATGAGAGGAATCATTGTTTCCAGACTGTGACAGTGTTGACAAACTTTTTAGGTACCACTGTAGTTTCCTCATATGCAGTCTTGCATATGGAATCAGTAGAATGTAGGATGCCCATGAACCCCAAAGCCTGCAGAATTTGTCTTGCAGATAACTGGGTTTTTGTCGTCATCTGTTTGAAGTAAATAGTTACCTTTGTTTTTCTGGCGTAAGGTAAACCATCTGGGCAGTTACATTTAAGCTTGCACCCAGGAATGTTATCTTTTGAGAGGGTACCAGTTGTGATTTCTTTTCATTTGTATACCCTAGGCATGTCAGAAGCCTTTTCATAAATGTCAGATGTTGAAGAAATTCCTTGTTTGCTGCTTAAATGAGACAGTCGTCAGAGTAAGGACAGATTTGTATACTTTTGTCTGCAATATGCAATTACTGGTGCCAGGCACTTTGTAAAGACCCTGGCACAGCAGATAAGCCAAAGGGCAGTGCAGAGAATTGGTAATGCATAAAGCCAGCCTTGAAGCGGAGGTATCTTCTGCACAATTCCTTTATTGGGATATGCAGGTATGCCTCAAGTCTAGAGTCACTAGCTAAGCGTTCTTGCCCAGCATGGGCAGACAATGCTGCAAAGTTAGCATTTTGAATTATGGTATGTCCAAGAATGTGTTCAAGATTGATAAATCCAGTACTGGGCAGCAGGCCTGGTCTTTTCTGGGTAACAAGAAGAGTTTTGAGCAAAACCCTTGTCCTTTTTCCTGTTCTAGCACTGGCTGAATAGCCCCGATATCCATGAGGGACTTAACTTGTTTCTGTGCCACTGCCCATTGATTTCGTGGCAGATCTGGCCAACCGTTTGGAATTGGCATTGGCAGAGTATGGAAATGAAATCTGTATCCCTGGGATACTATGTTTAATACCCACTTGTCCTGGGTTATTAACTGCCAATTCTGAGCATGAAGTGCTAAGTTTTACCCCTAAGGGGGCTTCCAAAAGATAAGTGCTTGGTGATGGCAGAGGGAAGTCATTGAGACTGTTTACTGTAGGGTTGTGCTTTATCTCCTCCAGATTTGGAGGTAGAGGCACCCCATTGCTTTGACCTGTAAGAATCCTGTGATTGGTATCTAGAGCCCTTTGAGTGCCTGGATTTGCCCCGTGAAGCTGTCGGACACAGGAAAGGACCACTTCTTTGTACGCCAGTGTCTACTGAATCTTGGTGGCTGCACTTGAAGTCTTTTACAGTCTGCATAGACTTAGCTTAGTCTTCCATTTTCTTTAAAACCTCTTCTGCCTTAATACCAAACAGAGTATCATGCTGTAAAGGTGCATCCAAAATTTAGCTTTAACATGATCAGGCAAATTTTGCTCCTTTAGCCAGGCATGCCTTCTAATCACAGATGCAGTAACTGCGGCCCTGCAGGAGGCCTCCAAAGGATCAAAACCACATTGCAAGGTATGCTTTTCTAACTTGTTCTGCTGCATGCAATAATTCCTGTAATTCTTTATTTTCCACACATTCAGAAAAACATTTTCTGTTTCAGTAATCCCATAACATGCTGATATTTAAGCATATGAAAGGCCCTAATTGCCAAGGTTGCAGATGTATAAACCTTCTTTCCCCATCTATCCAGTGCCCTGGAATCTCTTTCAGAGGGGGTAGGATTCTTAACTGTTGAGGCCTTTACACCTCTGGGACCCTGTGAAAAAGTTTCAGGGTCAGCAGTAGGGTTTTGAATAAAAATTTGTGAGAGTCAGGAACCCTGTAATATCGGTCTGGCTTGCTAGGAGCCGGAGGTAAGGAATCTGGCGTCATGCTTGATTCCAAAAACACAACAATGTGTAATACAGGAGGTATGGCTTAAGGCCTATGCTAAGGGAGAAGGAGGAAATCCCTAAGCCTCTTTTTTGATTCTGAGAAATCTTGACTCTCCCAATGAAAATGTTACCTCAAAGTATGCAAGGTTTCTCCAAAGGAATAATCTTCAGGAGGGGATGCAGAAGGGATGACTTCCTCTGCATCTGAATCCTCATAGGGTGGTATAGAAAATTCCTCATCAGAAGAGGAATCAGAAGAAAAAGAAACCGGATCTGAAGATTCATAATCAGTGTCTTGCCTAGGCCTCTTCAGGGGAGGGGGGGGGTTGGGAACCCCTGATCAAAGTAATTAGGTCTTCAGCCATTTTGATAATCTGCTTTTTGGGCACAGAGGCCTGAGCAGGTGGCTCATGCGTCGGTTTTTTTAGCCTTAGAAGTTGCCTTTGTCTTTGAAGCTGGCGTATCAGGGGCTGCGAAAGCACCTCACTGAGTACCGGTGAACCGGCAACTGGCTTAGGAGAAGCTTCGTCGGTTTTGGACCTCGGTCTGTCTGTCCTTTTCTTTGCATTTTTTGTGAACTCCAGTAGTCGGATTGCTATCCGATGATATTTCATGGTAGTTAAATCTGTTTCCAAAATATTTTGAAGCAAAGATGCAGAGACGCTTAATAGTGCGTTGGTTAAAGCTAGCACAAAACCGACAGCAAGGCACGTTGTGATCTGGGCCTAGGCAAGGAATACAGTACAAATGAAAACCTTATGAGATATTTGCTTCCCACAAGTAATGCAATTACTAACTTTTACTGACATCGGTGTGGAGCAAGAAAAAGTTACCCCAACGGGGTACTTGGCTTTAATTGAAGACTTCGGTTCTGAAACTCGAATTCGAAAATCTCAGGAGTCTGCCTACCAGCACTTGCGAACTGCTTCTGCTTCGGGCACCGCACGGCAAGAAAGACTAAAGAAAATGGCGTCGGCTGCCTGTTTTACACCCCTAACGACCTGAAGAGACAGCAACCGGCGCAGGACCCAAGACTTTGATATTCAGGCCGACTGAGGGCAACATGCCAACAGATTACCCAAATGTAATGACTGCAACAGTGAAACGCGAAGAACATCTGAAAGCAAGTGACGTTGTGGTCTGGGCCTAAACAGGGAATTCAGTATGAATGAAAATCTCTGAGGTATTTGCTTTCCTCAGGTAAGAAAATTGTTAACTTTTACTGACATCAGTTGGAACAAGAAAAAGAATCCTCAACGGAGTACTTTTTTTTTTTTTTTTGAAGATTTCGGATCTGAAACTCAAACGAAAATTTCATGAGTCGGCCAACCGGCACTTGCAAACTGCTTCAGGCACCGCACGGCAATTAAGACTGAATGGTGTCGGCTGCATGTTTTATACCCCTGACGACCTGACGTCATGGGAGAGACAGCATCAGATGCAGAAATCCGAAGACTCTGGTATTCAGGCCGGCTGAGGGCTACCTGCAGGCAGATAACCCAAATGTGATGACTGCAACAGTGAAACACTAAGAACAGCTACACAAAAAAACAAAATATATGTATTTTATGTATTACCACACAAGCCAGTGATCCAACACATTTTAATAAATGCACTAGCGCCTCGGCACACTGGCCTTCAAGGAGTCAACAAATGCCAATTACACACTGTATTAAATAGTATTAACAATTATCTCCAATTAAAAACATCCAAATCATACAAACAATTTTACAATACATTTTCCAATTGCATTCCACATTCAATCCAACAGGTGTCAGTGTTTCTGGGAGTTTTGGAACCTGGCCCTGTGGGGGTTTGTTCAATTTGCAAACATGTAGTTATGTTTTTATTCACTTTATTTTACATTTGTTGATCGTGAATGTCTGAGCAGAGGCCAGTTTTCAGCAGAGGCCCAGAGAGAAAAGTTCCAGTACATACAAGTATATCATTAAGTACATTAGTATAGACTTTATGCAAGTCGAATACAGCTAAATCTTATACAGATTGGTTGCACATATATTAGTTAAGCAGAAAGGAATATAAAGTACAAAAATCAGTTTTTTTTTTTATCAAAATCAGACCAGTAGTTATGTGAGTATTACAGAGAGAAGTACAAAGATTGAGGAAAAGTTGAGAATGGAAAGTTTTCAAGGAGGGTTTGAGCACTGCCAGATCCATTTCTTATTGAAATATTCCTTTAGTGTTAGTTTAAACTGTTTGGGATGTGCTAATAATGTAACATACAGACCTGAAGATGAGCACTGTATTACTGAGGGCATGATATAGGTCACTTGATGCTTACATTTTTTTATACAGGGATAAGCAAAACAACTTTTAAGATACAAAATATCTTAGAGAAACAAAGAATAAACATTAAAGTCCATTAGCAGCTCATTTTAATTTAGTACACGGAGGAAAAAGCAATTGTTTTGAAGGTATTGCAGAACAGGTAAAAGCACAGTTTGGTTTTAAACAAATTACATAAACTATTAAAATATGGAACACTGACACCTGCTGGACTGAATGTGGAATGTAACTAGAAATTATTATAAAACTGTATACGACTTGATTGGATGTTTTTAATTGGAATCAATTAATAGTATTTAATATGTTGTGTAACCGATATCTGTTGACTCCTTGAAGGCCAGTGTGCAAAGGCCCTAGAGCATTTCTTAAAAAAAATTTAATGAATCACTGGCTTGTGTGGTTACACTGTCCACTGCCATACCCGCATGGCTAATCAACAAACTGGATATGACCAGGTTCCCCCTGATTGATGACTAACCGGACTACTGCCATGTTCTCCATCTGGATGGAGATTGCACCCTCAGGGAAGGAGTCCAAAAAGGCCTACAACACTAGGAGGACTGCCCTCATCTCCAAGACAATGGATGTGAAAACTGGCCTCTGTAGTTGAAGCACTTTGAACAGTCTTCCCTTCAAAAATACCTCCACCATAGAAGGGAAACACCCAAGGTTACCACTGTTCTTCGATGTGGAAAGGTCAACCATATGAGATCACTGGAGAGGTCAAGCACCAACTGATGCAATTCCTACAAAATGGAGTGAGGAAGACCTATACATGTAGCGTGCACATCAGGGACCAATGGAGAGGGAGAGGGGGTCCATTGAAGGAATAATGAAATGTCTTGCTAAGGGAACCAATGTAATTGAGGAAGTCATCAAGCTTAACAGTCTGAGAATAAGTCTTGCAGGAGGGGATGGGTGTTGAACTTAAGCTACTTGACACAGTGATGATACTCAAATGCAGGAGTTAATCTGACAGTTTAAATCCAGGTGGCATTTAATGAACTCTGTGGAGAGTCCAAAGGGCAGTGCAGTGCCCTGCACTGAAAGTGAGATCTCCCAGCCAGAAAAGTACAGTTTTGTACCTACCATAAATGTAGATGTTAGAGTGTAAACACTGCTGCAGTCATTACACTCGGGTTATCCTGCCGTCAGGCGGTCCCGCAGTCGGACAGAGTTCCAAAGTCTTGGTCCAGCGTCGGTTGCTGTCGCTTCTTCCCTGACGTCACTGCGACAGGGGTATATAAGATGCACCCAACACCATTTTCTTCAGTTTTTCTTACCCCAGATATCAGGTGCCCCCAAATAGGTAGGCAATACAAATTGCTAGTAAAACATACAAAAGCAAAGCAAACAACCATTTTTAGTTACCAGCAAATACTCCCCGTAGGTAATAAAGGTAGATGCCCTAGGTAAATACCAGAAAGCAAGAGGGGAAGGAGGGAGGGTAACCTGCACTGCAGCAGTGTTTACACTCGAACATCTACATTTATGGTAGGTACAAAACTGTACTATGTTCATCGTGTTACACTGCTGCAGTCATTACACTTGGGTGGAATCCCCACTTGGGTGGAATCCCAAAGCTGAGGTAGGGAGGCTGGATCTATAAGGCATTAAGGGCGGCTATAAGGCCCTGCAGTACAGCAGTGGCGAAGCCAGCTCTGGATTTGGAGTATAAAGGCAAATGGTAATGTTTGGTGAAGGTATGTACAGAACTCCATGTTGCTGCTTCCAAAATATCCTTGGTAGGTACTCCTCTGAGGTAGGCAGTTGAAGTGGCTGTTGCCCTGGTGGAGTGAGATCTAATGCTGCTAGGTACAGGTTTCCCATGGTGGGTATAGCAGAAACGTATACAGTGTCCTATCCATTTTGAAATAGTCTGCTTTGAAATGGCTTTTCCCTGTGCTCCTGCAGAGTATGCTACCAATAACTGCTCAGATTTTCTGAAAGCTTTGGTTTTGTCCAAGTAGAAGCGTAATTGTCTGTGAATGTCCAAAGAATGTAGTAGTCTCTCCCCTTTGTTCTGCGGTTTTGGATAAAAGGTTGGCAAGTGAATAGTTTGGTTTAGAGCCACACTTGATACCACCTTTGGCATAAACGCAGGGTTGGTTCTTAAAGACACCCTGTCCTGGTGGAAGATGAGGAAAGGTTCCATTGCCATTAGTGCCTGTAATTCTGAAACTCTTCGTGCTGACATTATTGCCAGTAGCAGAGCAGTTTTCCAAGAAATGTATTTTAATTCTGCTGTGTTAGCTGGCTCAAAAGGAGGTAAATTTAATTTTTCCAAAACAAAGTTGAGGTCCCAAGTTGGTGTAGGTGCTCTACGGGGCGGTCTTATGTTTTTAGCCCCTCTGAGGTATTGTTTGAGCAAAGGATTAGAAAAAATTGGTGGATCCGTGTTGTAATGAGCAGAGATAGCGGAGGTGTGGATCTTGATGGATGAAAAAGAGAGGCCCTTGTCCAGCATCTCAGTTAAGTATTGCAGTATCTGAGGAATGTTTGGGACAAGAGGGTCAAGGCTGTGCTCTTGGTTCCAGGCACAGAATCTCTTCCATTTGTCCGAGTATGCTTTCCTGGTGCTAGGCCTTCTTGGCCTCCAGAATGACATCCATAACAGCTTTGGAGAGAGGCACCGCTTGCTTGACTAAGGAATTTTCCATGCAGCTAGATTTAAGGTCTTTAGCTGGCTGTGAAGTATCTAATTGTTGTACTGTGTCAGCAACTGTGGGATTTGTGGTAAAATCCAGGGTGGTTCTTGTGTCAAGTTCTTTAAGACTGGGTACCAGTGCTGGCGTGGCCAGTCTAGTGCAATCAGGATCATTTTTGGCTCTTCCTGCCTGGCTTTTATGAGTACCTTTGGAAGGAGCGGTAAAGGAGGGAAAGCGTATACTTGTAGTTTTTTCCAGCTGAATGAGAGGGCATCCACTTTCCATGCTTGTGGGTGGTAGCTCCTTGTGCAGAATTTCTGTAATTGGCAGTTCTTTGGGGTAGCAAACAGCTCTATGTCCGGGCTCCACCATTTTTGTGTCATCATTCTGAATATTTGTGGGTTCAGTTCCCATTCGTGTGGGTCCATAATGTTTCTGCTTAGGTCGTCTACCAGTGTGTTTTTCTCTCCTGGCAGGAATTGTGCTTGCAGATTAACTTGGTAGTTTACAGCTGTGTTCCACAAGGTCATGGCTTGTCTGCAGAGGGGGTAGGAGTGTGTGCCCCCTTGCTTGTTTATGTACCACAAAACTGTGGTGTTGTCTGTCTTTAATAGTAATTGTCCTGGATGCAGTAGGTCCTTGAAAGCTATAATAGCATTTTGTACAGCTAGCATCTCTTTTTGATTGATGTGGAGCTGTCTTTGCTCTGTGGGCCACTCGCCCTGGATACATTTTCCTGCCATGTGTGCTCCCCAGGCGTAATCCAATGCATCTGTTGTCAGTGTCTGCCTGGCTGTGGGTTGAGTGAAAGGCTGTCCCTTGTTGAGGTGACAAGCTTGTGCCCACCATCGAAACTCCTGTTGTAGGCAAGGAATTAGTGGCATAACTGTTTCCAAACTTTGACAGTGTTGAGACCATACGCTCTTTAGGTATCATTGTAGTTTGCTCATATGCAGTCTGGCATATGGAATTAGTATGCAAGATGCCATGTAGCCCAAGGCCTGCAGAATTTTTCTTGCAGGAAGTTGGGTCTTTGTTGCCATTAATTGAAAATATTGAGTCAGTTGTCCTTGCTTGTCTGGCGTGAGATAAGCCATCTGGGCCGCTGTGTTCAAGCTGGCACCCAGGAATATTATCTGTTGTGAGGGCGCTAGTTTTGATTTCTTTTCGTTTACTGTGTACCCCAGGCAAAACTTTTTTACTTACGCCAGATGCTTTAGTAGAATGTCCTTGCTCTCTGCTTGAATCAGGCAGTCGTCCAGGTATGGAAAAATTTGAATTCCTTTTTGCCTGCAAAATGCAATTACTGGTGCCAAACACTTTGTGAAGACCCTGGGCGCAGTAGATAAGCCAAAGGGCAGTGCAGAGAATTGATAGTGCATTGAAGCAGCTAGAAATCTGAGGTATCTTCTGCAGTTTTGTCTGATAGGGACATGCAGGTATGCCTCTGAGGTAAAAAGTCACGAGTCAAGCTTTCTTGCCCAGCATGGGAAGAAGCTGCTGTAGTGTCAACATCTTGAATTTCGGAACATCCAGGTAAGTGTTTAGTGTAGAAAGGTCCAGAATGGGTCTCCAGGCTTTGTCCTTTCTGGGAAACAGAAAGGGTCTTGAGTAAAATCCTTGTCCTTGTGGTGGTACCTTTTGAATAGCTCTCATGTCCATGAGTGCTGCAATTTGTTTTTGAGCCTCTGCCCATTGATATGGTGGCAGATTTGGCATTCCTTTTAGCCTTGGCAGAGTGTGAAAATGGAACCTGTAACCTTGAGATACAATGTTGAGAACCCATTTGTCTTTGGTGATGCAATGCCAGTTGTGAGAGAAAAGTGCCAGTTTTCCTCCTAAGGGGGCTGCCAAGAGAGCTGTTTGGCAGCTGTAGTGGAAAGTCACTGAGGCGTTTTTTTTATAAGGTTGAGGCCCGTCTTTCACCTCTTTCTGGCCTGGTGTGCCCCATTGTCGAGGCCTGTAAGGGCCTTGTGTCTGACCTCTACCTCTTGTACGTCTGTATCTGCCCCTTTGAGGTCTATCTGACTGGAAAGGACCAATTCTTTGTTGGCCAATTTCTGCTAAAACGAGGAGGCTGAACCTGTAAGAAATCTTTCACCGTTTGCATAGACTTTGCCTTATCCTCCATCTTCTTTAATACTTCCTTCTGCCTTAACTCCAAACAGCACATCCCGCTGCAAAGGTGCATCCAATAATTTGACCTTAACATGATCTGGTAACGTACGTTCTTTTAACAAAGCATGCCTTCTAATGAGAGAGCCTGTAACTGCTGCTCTACAGGAGGCCTCTAAGGAATCAAACCAACACTGTAAAGTATGCTTTCTCACTTGTTCAGTTGCATGCAATAAATCCTGCATTTCTTTTAAGTTAGGAGGATCTGAATCTGGAAGCATCTTTTGTTTCAACTGAGACCTCAAAAATTGCTGATATTTTAGCATGAGAAACTGGCAATTCAAGGCTCTCATTGCTAAAGTTGCAGATGTATACATCTTATATCTATCAGGTTTAACTGGGGCTGGGGGTAAGGAGTCAGGGTTCAGACTGGATTCAGTGTACACATCATCCACAATGTCTAAAACTTGCGGGATAGCAGGGGGTCTGTGTTGAGGCAATAAAAGGAAGTCTCGGAGTCTTTTCTTGGATTCTGAGTAATCCTGGCCTTCCCAATGGAAATGCTCTCTCATGGTATGCAAGGTCTCCCCAAAGGAGTAATCCTCAGGCGGAGAGGCTGATGGAATTGATTCCTCAGCATCAGAATCCTCATAAGGGGGTAAAGAATATCCTAGGTCCGAGGAAGAGTCCGAGGAAATGGACACCTGGTCAGAAGACTCAGTCTGTATCTTGTCTGGGCCTTTTATCAGGAGGGGGATGGGACCCCCTTGATCAGGGTGATTAGGTCCTCTGCCATTTTTAGCATTTGTTTCTTAGGCATGGAAGCCTGTCCTGGAGAGAGTTGTATCTGTTTCTTTGCTTTTAAGGGGGGCTTAGACTTAACAGAGGGTTTAATGGTTAATTGGGTAGGACTGAAAACACCCTCTGTAGCTATGGATTGCTCAGCTACTTCGGTTTCCTCTGTAGGTTTAGGATCGGTAAGCTGAAGGCCTAGTGCGTCCGAAAGCCCAGCCAGCTCCACGTGGGAATCGGAGGCGGTCTGTGGAAGCAGTAGTCAGGGGCTGCGTAGGCACCTCGCTGAAAACCGGAGGACCGGCCTAGAAAAGGACTTGTCTGTTTTGGGCCTCGGATGCCTGTCCGTGTGCTTTTTATGCATTGCGGTAGTCGGAATTTCTGACGGCATGGTGTAATTGAATTTTCTACCAAAATAATGCCGGGCAAAGTCAAACCGACGTTTAATAGTGCGCTTGTTAAACCTAGCACAAAACCGATAACCAGTGACGTCGTGGTCAGGGCCTAGGCATGGAATACAATAGGAGTGGAAATCCTTATGAGGTATTTGCTTCCCACAAAAAATAGTTATTAACTTTTACGGACATCGGTCTGAGGCAAGAAAAAGTTTTCCCAACGGGGTACTTAGCTCTTTTAGAAGACTTTGGTTCTGGATTCGGAATGAAAATCTCAGGAGTCGGCCGACCGGCACTTGCAAACTGCTTCTGCTTCGGGCACCGCACAGCAAGACAGACAGAAGAAAATGGCATCGGCTGCATCTTATACAACCCTGTCACACTGACATCAGGGAGGAGGAGACAGCAACCGACGCCGGACCAAGACTATGGAACTCTGGCCGACTGCGGGACCGCCTGATGGCAGGATAACCCAAGTGTAATGACTGCAGCAGTGTAACACGAACATCAGAGGAATCTCCTGGACTACCTCACTATTTTAATACATTAGGCATCTAAGAGATCCATAAAGCACATCCAGTCATCCTTCCTAAGAGGAGGCAGGATGGACTGAAACATGACCATCCAGAACTCTCTCCTTCATAAACTGGTTTAACTGACGTAGGTCCTAGACGGTCATTAGCTCCCCTGTTTTCTTGGATCACCTACTATGCACCGAACATTCAATACACCGACAAGCAGGAATACATGACCGGAACACCGACAGTGCATTAAGTCGACACCACACATTACCGACATCTGATTGGCCGACAATAACGAGAGCCAACTTTAAAAGTGTAGCTGTATTTCTCCCACATGCAAACATATTGCTTAATAATGGCAGAATCAGCGCTAGAAGGACCAGGGGAAGTCGGGCATTGTTACCCTTTTGTGAACTCGCAATGAGGGAAGGAAATGTTACAAATTGAAGGGTACCTATACCATCCAGAGCATACAAGATGGAACAGGCGTTACTGGGGATGTAAGAAAAAGCCAAGTACACATTGCAGGGGTAGAGCAGTAACCTTGAAGAGCACAGATGGGGAAGAATTACTGAAAACAGTTCCACATGACCACGGTGCTGATTTGAGCGAGACTGAATGATATACACTCACAAATGAGGTAAAGGTATGTGCACAATACAGCAGAGATATGCCATGCTCTATTGTGGAAGATGCATTAGCATCCACATCCATGTCTGCCACCCATAATATACCAAAAAGGAAGGCCCTTTTACAGAGTATAGGTAGGGTTAGCAGAATATGTACTTTAACACCAGGTAGACATGAAATCACATTAATGAACGTTGATAGTAATGTGTACAATCTGAAAGAAGGGTGCTTCATTAGTAAGCACATGGCTGATAACACAACTGACTCTAGTGTTTGCATTTAGCACTGTTAGTAACCTGTATGATCTCAGCCGAGCCACCATTTGGATGATGGACGGCACTTTCTTTCAAAAAGATGAGACATGCAGGCAGCTTTATAGCATACATGGTCTTTTAAAAACTGGATGTTATAGTAAAGTTGTACCCCTATTCTATGCTCTCATGAGTAAGAAATCATTAAAATGTTATAATTACCTTCGGCAAGCTCTGTTTGGGCTATTGTCGGAAAATAGCTTTGAATGTCAAGTTAAATACATTGTGTGATTTCGAGATAGCAGCCTTAAGGAGCATGAGCTTTAATTTCTCCGATGTGCAGTCTAAAGGGTGTTTATTTCACTTTGGACAGAATATTTGGAGAAAAGTACAAGCTTTGGGCCATGCCTCTACATACAAAAGTAATATGACGTTTCAATTGTCAATTAAATCACTAGTTGCGCTAGCGTTTCTACAACAGGAGGAAGTGATTGACATTTCAATTAGTGAAAACTACTATCCCTAATGAAGGACATGAGCTCGTGAAATACTTCTCTGAATATTGTTTGGGAAACTGAGGAAATTTCGTACTAGAAATAACACGTCTATAACATTTCCTCTACCTTTTCCTGTAAAGTTTTGAACCATAGCTGAACTAAATGATTTGTTTTTGCCATGAACACAAAACTCGGTGGAAGCGTGGCACCACAAATTAAAGTGTTTGCTAGGTAGTAGAGCTACGGACCTGGATGTCATAAGGCGTGCTTTGACTAGGGAACAGGATCGTATCGATGAATTAAGGGTGAGAATGTCAACTGGTGTTCCTCAGTCTCCTATAAAGCAGAGGGTTGTACAGAGGCATAATCAGTTTCAGCAAGTAATTGCCAATAGAGCTGAGTACTCTCTACTAGAGTTTGTGCAGAGTATAGCTCTTATTAAAGATGTGGGATGAAAAGCTGGCTGTTGCACTTTTTGTTTGGACTATGCGTTATATTGAATATGTAGGACGGAAAGCTGGCTGTTTGGACTACACTTCATATTTTGTTTAATGTTGAAAAGGAACTTGCAAATGCACATATGCATCTGTTGACATATTTGTCGGGGAATGTCACGGTGATTTGTGGTTCGGTGTTTTGCACTGTCGGTGATTAGGAATGTTGCTGGAGTGGACGTGGGTTCTGTTTTATCGGTGTACTGAACGTTCGGTGTATAGTAGGTGATCAGTTTTCTTCAAAGCTAAAGAACCTGTCACAGACTTCAGATCCCAACTGGTTTGGGGGACCTATTGGATGACTTCTAGCAGCTTTTTATTTATTTATTTTTTTTAAACCTTCTGCTGCTGCAGACTCCATCTTATTGGGGGGGGGGGGGGGGGGCATTGGGAATTGTTCCTTTTTCGGTGGAGGGGAACAAAGGCAATAGTGTAGCCTCCGATGGTTATCCTAAGCACTCCTTATCTTGTGTGATGGCCTGCCAGGGTGCAGGGATATTCCGCCACCCCCCCTCCCCCACCACCCAAGGCTGCATCCAGATTGCAGCAGTCTGGCAACCCTTCAGGACTGCTGTAGATTAACTCAGTAAAGGGACTGCAAACTCCTGGACTCTGCAGTCTGCCTCTTTCTCTAGGGCAACATTAGTTGGAAGTTAGACACACAAACCCCCTCCAGGGTAGGAGAGAGCTGTCTGTAGGAGCAACATGGCTACAAGTCCTAGTACTTCCCAAAGCCATACCACCCCCCCCCCCCTTCGGTTCAGAGCAGTGAAAAAACAGACTGCCACGGCAGACTGTCTTTCCTTCCCACTCCCTGCTTCCGTTTCATCTGCCTTCAGTATGGGAGCATCGTGAAAGGCTTCAAGAATTCCTTTGTTAAAATCAAATAAGAGCATTCAAGCAGTCCAGCAGATGGAAATGCCAGTGCCTGCTGCTGTGGCCATGCCCTCAGTAAGATAGCAGACGCATGGATACATTTGACAGACTGCAGGGTAGAGTACTGGGGTTCTAGTAATTTCTGGATGTTTGCCAATAAGTTACCCTACAGGGACTTTGTCAGTTCCTTGGTGCAGTCCCTCTAAAATCCTGTCATATGAGCCAGGTAGCTTGGCGCTCTAAGTGTAAAAGTTGCTGAAGAATATCAGTTTCCTCAAATCTGTCCAACACCTCTGGCTCAATGTTCGTGATATTGACAGATGTACTCTCTGGAGTTTTCTTCTCACTGGCTGCCATAACCGTGGTATCCACTGGAGGACCCTTGTTCCAGCACATCCTGTTCTTAGGAGCAACTAAATCAAATCCTGTTCCGTTTCCACAGTACTAGTTTCACCACATCAGGATCATTCTATACTCGCAGTACCATTAGGTCTAAAATCAGTGGGTAGTATCTCCAAAAAGGTAACATACACACACCCAAAAACCTCAAAACACACTCTTGTTGCTTCATCAATTAGAGATTATCACCAACGGTGGTCTTCCAGAGGGGATTATGGGGATCTTCACCCTCAAAGTATGTATCGTCAGTGACCGACTGAAGAGGAGCCGAAGTACCTCCTTTTACAGGTCTGTTTCCTAGGACCCTGCATCATTAAGACTTCTTAGGAAGAGTCAGAATCAGACACGTGACAAGCACCCCCAAGCTTAAAGAGGCTGACTGCCTCAACTGATCAGGATGGACTACTCAGATGCAGTATCCAAAGGAGGTCAGGACACAGTACAGAATGGCAGACACCTACTTTTGGTCTGGAGAAAACCAAATACCTCGAATAATGAAATCAGAGCCAAAGATGCACTCCTATGATATGAGACAGACAGGCGGGACATTTTAAGATCCAACTCACCCCTACTCCAAGGCTGACAATTATGCTAAGCTGTACAGCACTGAGGGGGACAGAATGAGCTGACAACTTCAAAATAAACCCAGCTCCTACAGCCTTGGGCCAGAGGCTTTGGTTAAGAGAAATCTTAATCCAGCAAAATCAAAGAGGAGAGAAAAAAGGGATACTGTCAAAGTCTAAAGGACTGTTGACTCTAATATTGTTGACCTGGGAAGGCTCAGACCCATGGGTTTTGGATCAGAGGTCAGACCAGAATAAAAAACTAACAGAGGAGTAAATGGACCCATACATGGGGTACCCAAAGTGGACACAGGAGGGCCCCCAGCTGAATCTGCGTCCTAAGAAATCTCAGCCTCATCCTATCGACATCCACTTCTGTAGGACGCCTCAAACAGAAGGACCTTGAAGCAGCCACCACCAAAGGCAGTCAAGATGCACATCTCTCCCGCTGGAGGGAGAATGGAGTCTAGGACTCACCGGCTCTGGTGAAAAATGGGAAGGAGGTGTCTGACAACAGATTAGAATGGTTTCTGTATCCGAATGCTTTCTGGATCTCTCCACTTTCTCAGAACCCTCCCCCACTCACCCCCACCCTCATTTGTCCTCCTTCCTTATTAGGTGGCTTTGGTTTTCTGTTCTTTTAGCCAGAAAGGGAGATTCTGAAGAAGACTGTGACCAAGTCTCTGCCTGGATGGGAAGCAGGTCCTTCAGGAGTAACTTCTCCATTCTTCCCTGAAGTGTTCTAGCACTAAATGAAGACTCATGTCTCAGTCAGCAGCCAGGTGTGCTACTCCCAAGGCAGCAGACACACAAGGAGCGAGGGGAGCCCTGAGGCAGAATCAGTAGAGACTATAATCAACAGATTTGTTGAAAAAAATATCTACTGTGTATTTTTTTTTCTTTTTAATTAGGAAGGAACTCGATACAAGAAAAGTAAGGAAGGATCTAAGTAAAGAAATTTGGCACTAGAGATCCCAGAAAACCAAAAGAAGTTACTTATCTCAAAATCAGAACTCTTGAAGACCACACCTTTTTGGAGCAAGTGGAAAACCGTATCTAGAGTAAATAGAAGAGGAAATTATGGGAAAAGGAAGAATCAGAGCCCTAGATCCAAAGCTTCTGCAAGGCACTGAGGTTGGACCTGATAACTCAAAGGTTGAGCTGGAGGAAAAGACACCAGATCTACAGAATATCATAACACAAGAAAGCCAAACCATTGACTTGACTTGGGGAGGTCCTACAAGAACATCAGAAATATATGCTACAATACAACTTGCCCAGCTGATTGCATAGAAAACATGAAGACAGTCAAATAACTCTAGCATGTAGGTATGATGCAGGGATTAGGGAAGTCTGGCAATACCATCTTTAAAGAACTGCCCTAAGGGACAACAGGAGTGCACCCTACAGACATTCGTGCTGTCAAGAAGGAAAGAATAGTTGTGGAAATCTTACCATAACCAGAGATATCTTTTTCTTACATGTTGCAGTATTCTAGTTGTGGGACTTCCTGCCCTCAGACGGCTCGTACGTCTGCTCCTATACAAAAGCTTCAGCTTGGTTGTTGCAGCGTGCGTGGGGCGTCATACATAAGGCCATAAACCAGGGGCGTTAAATGTGACGTCTGCATGCACAATCCTCAGAACTTGAAAGCCAGCAGGTAGAGAAGGCCCAGCAGGAGGAATGCCAGTGGGGACAGGTGTGTGGCCTTGGTGACATTTAGTAGCTTAAGTAGATCCAGGACTCAGTTGGGACTAAAGGAGAAAGTATAGGGGGTAATGGTGGGTGAGAAGGAATACTGCAATATGGAAATGAAGGACATTTATAGTTATGGCAAGATTTTATACAACTACTCTATGTCCTATTCCTATGCTGCAGTATTCTAGTTGAGAGTACCACAGCTTAGATGCATGAAAGGGAAATGGAAGCTGAAGAGGATTCTAAAAAGACCTGTAGGTTGGCCCTGACGAATCCTACCCTAGCTCTGGAAACCTGGTCCAGTTTGTAATGTTTGGTGAAACTGTGGATAGTGGACCAAGTGGCTGCTTCCATGATGGATGCAGTGTCCAGACCCTTCAAGAATGCCTTGGAGGTGGCCACTTCCCTAGTGGAATGGGCCTTTACTCCCACTGGAGAGTTTTTTCCATGGTGAGTAACGGAGACAAATAGTTCTCCTGATCCAGCAAGCGATGGTTTGTTTGGAGACTGCCTTGCCCAGGGCTTGGGGTGAAAGGACACAAAGAGCTGCTTAGATTTCCTAACGGTTCTGTGTTTGTCCAGGTAGAATCTAAGTTGCCTGTGCACATCCAAGGAGTGCAGTATCCTCTCCCCTTCATTAGTGGGGGAGGGAAAGAGTGGGTAAGTGGACAGATTGGTTTAGAGACAAGTCATTGACCACCTTGGGCATAAAGGAGGAACTGGGTCACAGGGTCTTTGTGGAAGGTAATGTAGAGAGGGGCAAGCCATTAAGGCCTGCAACTGAGACCCTTCTGGTTGAAGTGATAGCCACTAGCAGGATGGCTTTTCCAAGTACGCATCTGTAAGGAAGACCCAGCTGGTTCGAAAGAGTGCTGGGTTAGTTTTTCCAGGATGTAACCAACGTCCCAGGGCAAAAGGATAGGTTTGGTGGCCGCATGTGTAAGACCCCTAATAAGGAAGAGCTTTACGTCGAACCTGGCTAGCAAGGGAGGATCCAGGGGCAAGCAGGCTGACAGCATAAAGGTGTACTTTCACTGAAGAGTATGAAAGTCCGCTTTTAATCATTTGACACACAAGTGAGAACAGGGGGGGGCATCCGCTGAAAAATGCTCCCTTCCCTTGTCCACACACCACTTAGTAAATCTTTCCCACTTAGCTAGGTAAGATTTTCTGGTGGCAGGTTTCTTTGCCTCCCTCAGGGCTGAAAGCATATTCTCAGAGTAGTGGTGTCTAAAGGGGATCAAAAGTTTATCACCCACAGAGTCAGGGATAACATCTGCAAGTGGGGGTGAAGGAGAGTTCTTTTGTCTTGTGTCTGTAGGTCCACCTTGTAGGGCAACTTGTAGTGACTGCCCTTGGTTAGACTTTGAAGTAGGGGGAGAAACTGCTGCCTTGGACAGTAGGGTGTCACTAAAGATTTTTGGTTTGTCCTCCTGTATTTTCAGGACGACTTTATGGATCACTGGAAGGGGGGGGGGGGGGCCCATAAAGAAACTTCCCCTCCCAACAGATGCTGAAAGCGGCCACTCTCCATGCCAGAGGGGAGTGCATCTTTGAGCAGAAGGTCTGCAGCTGCCTACAATGGTCAAAGTCGACAGAACCGCCGAGCACTCAACTCAGAGATCGGCAGTTGGTGGGGCGTCAGGAAGCAGAGCGGCAGGTGAGGAAGGCCTAGAAATCCTGGCCTCTTTTCTCGGAGGTTGGTGTTCGGCCTCCAATGCGGGATCCATTCCAAGATCTAACAGTTTTAGGCGCTGGTTTTCTAGGTAAAAGAAGTTTAAAGCATCCAGATAGCTGCGTAGGGTCTTCGGAAAAAATGACTGACAAATTGAGCAGGAAAAATTGACATGCTCCCGACCCAAGCAAAAAACACACCTATCATGGGCGCCTTTATGGAATATCTGGCACCCGCACTGGCACTTTCCCTTTTACCTGACATCAGCTAAAGGCTACAACAACCAAGCCTAAGCAATCACAATCAGCAAAGCAAGGAAAATAGAAACCCAACTGGTTATTTAGCTTTATTGATGCGACGTCTGTGAAGGAGCGATCGTATGATGCGTAGGTCGTGTGCGGCTGAAAAGTTCTGATTGTGTGCAGATGTCACATTTAAGGCCTCTGGTTTATGGCCTTATGTCTGACATCCCACGCACGCTGCAAAAGCCAAGCTGAAGCTTTTGTATAGGAGCCGACGTACGAGTTGCCTGAGGGCAGGAAATCCCACAACTAGAATACTGCAACATAGGAATAGAAGGACATCATGAAATACAGAAAAAAGTCTCCAGATAATATCCAAGGAGGGATACATCTAAGGACAACAAGCCTACCTCACAGATATCAGGAATTAGAAGACAATGCTACATATGCAGGACTTCAGAAGTGTAAATCTCAGCTCCCATCTGAAAAATAACCTGTACCACTTCAAGGCACTAGAAGGATGGGGTGGACTCCAAAAATGACTCAAGTGGAAGTGATTTTCTCCTTAGTTTGTAAAATCCTACCACTTTATACATTGCTGAAGAGATGCCCGATCCCAATAAAACCACAATTTGAAAGTACTGGGGAAGTAAAAGGAATAGACTTGAGTATCAGTTTATCAAAGGAAGAAAGACAAGGACAGAAAATGCAAATACCTGTCCCCTAGCCAAAGATCAAGGAACAGATGAGGTTCCTCAAATCTTAGCCACGCAGTACCTTGGTGACATACATCAGGCAAATAAAATACATGGCTGAGATCTTATAACATCCATCACATATCAAAAGGACAAGCTGGGGATCAAAAACTGTCAAAACAGGAATCTCGCAGTAACTGAAAAAAATGAAAATGATGGAAATGGAAACATATGTAACAAAAGGCTCAGCTGTAAGTAACCTCTAATAGAGCTGAACACAAGCCAAAAACAAATCTGCAGCAAGAGGAGCAAACAGTCGATCCTTAAACAGAACAAAGTAATAAGAGAAAGGGAAAGCCCAGTAGCTCCAAACATCTTGGTCAACAGGAAGCAGCCAAGTCACAACCAACTTAGAGGTACACAGATGGAATTACATGCACACTAAGGGCCACCTCCATGGCAAACTGTCATCCTCGGAAGACTTCACAGCCGAGATCAGAAAAGGCCAAAACTTCATAAGTGAAAGGTGAAATGGGATGGAGCTGAAATCAAAGCAGCTTCTCTGGAACCCTAACGACTTAACCAACTGTAGTGGCACTTTCCCCATCAGTTATCGAGAGCCAAGTATTTTGGCACTGAAATCAGAGGTTCATTAACCAAAGTTAGAAGTTGTAGATGACAAAGAAGGGGCTCCCTGCCACGGCGCAAAGGCTTGGTATTTAAAGGGACAAACACCAATGATACCATTGCCTAGAAGGGCACCAAAGGGGTCAGGGCAGTGGCTGATGCCTAACTAATGACATAAATAACATTATATCTAGTGGAACTCTGCAGAAAAAGGGTCAGTATCAAGGTCAGTGTCCAACACATCTGTGTCAGAGAAATCTCAACATCAAAGGCTGTGGTTTAGCCAAAAATATTTTTAAATTGTATGCAGTGATGCATCTGAAACATTTAACCTCCGACTAAGCATGTCATGTGAGTGGTAAATGGACAACTACTCACCACGCTGTGTGTATTTAGTTTTAATAGAACTGGTCCAGCAAGCTGCATGCTGCAACTGCATTTGTTTTCTTTCCCTTCTCTGGATGTTGCTTCATTGGGACCACTTTGGAAGCAGAGCTGTTATCCTTTGAATGATGCATTAAAACTTCACTTTTAACTGCTGGTAGTAGTCTTGGTTCAGGTAAATGTAGTGCGTTGGTTACTTTCAGAGGCACTTTTTTTTTTGCTTTATAATGAATTTTACTTTCTGTTATAATAAGGTACAATAGCTTTTATGTTCATTCAGGTAGTTTGACATTGTGGGTTCAGTCTTTCATGGTGTCATGACAGGGATCATCAACTCTGAGAATTAATTTGTATGGGGGTGTTTTTGTGAATAAATGGAAAACTAGAAATTGTTTAATTTGGTACTCTATGTGATAAGGGTGTTGTATTCAACTTCTAAAGGTTTAAACTTGCACTTTTCAGAATGTGACCACTACACTGCAATGATGGTGGCATTTTTTGGGTTCTCTTTGCATTCTTGGTAGATAATGATGATTTACCTAAACAGCAAAATGGAGTTAAACTTGGAAAAAATGTTGCATTTATTTTTACAATCGTCTTTTTTGGTAAACCTGTTCAGCTGCAATAACACATGACATTTCCTTTAAGGTTCATAGGTTGATAACTAGGCTATCTGCCCTAGGGTATTTATAAGCCTAGCCAGAATGTGCTTGGCTTTCGCCACCCTTTTAGATTAGTTGACTGTGCCTCTGTATAGTAGATCACAGAAGATAGCCCTTTTGAGGTTAGTTTACTGTTGCCTCTGTCTAGTAGGGACACAGAAGAGATCCCAGGGGTAAACCTACGATCTCCCATCCACTCGTCAAGATTTCTCTTGAAGAGGGTCATTGAGGGACTCTGCCTAACATGGATTGGGATTTTGTTCGAGTGAGGGGAGCTTCTGGGATATGAATCTGTCCCTCCAGCATGTCCTATTTATTTCTGTGCTGAGGTTTAAGTCCCTGGAGCGTGTAGCTCTAAGGGATTTGGATTTCCTGAGGTGGAGCATGTCCATTAATTCTGGGTTGGACATGGCTTTATAAGTCAGGCACAGATTGCCTCTGAGTAGGCGGTAAGCAACTGAGTAGAGCTGGAATTGCTTTAGCCTAATTGCGTAGGGCATCTGTTTGAGTCCCTTGATCCTCTTGGTGAGGTACTTTTAGGGTCTTTCCAGTTGCTGCAGGTGTCGGGTAAGGTACATCCCAAATGGGGCACTGTATTCAGTTAAGGGCCTGATGAGTGATGAGTAGAGGGGCACAATGACCTCTCTTGATCTAGATGTGAACCCTTTCGTGATAAGGTGGGCTATATAGAAGGTCTTTCTAACCACTTTGGCAACGTGATTGTCAAAGGAGAGATTGCTATCTACTTGGGTCCCCAAATCCCTAACTACTACTTCCGTACTTAATGGATTACCACCCATGTGGTAATTTGTGGACACTTTGTTTTTCCCAAAGAGGATGACTATGCACTTTTTGGCGTTTAGCTTTAGGCCATGGCTCTGGCACCAGTTATCTGTCTGAGACCCTTTTGGAGGATGCTTGTGTCAGTCGGTGAGTCGATTATGGCACCCAGTGTGCAGTCATCTGCGAACTTGGTGAGCCATAGTCTTCCCATGTTGGCCTGTACCTCAGAGAAATTTATACCGAACAAGAGAGGTCCCAGGACTGAGCCTTGTGGGACGCCACTTGCAACTGGTTTAGAGTCTGACATGGCACCTGCAATTCTGACCATGTGGGTTCTATCCCTGAGCCAGTTTGCAACCCATCTTGTGACATAGGGGTTGGTATTTAAGCTGGTGAGCTTAAGATGCCCGAGTGGGGTATTGTGTCGAAGGCTTTTGCGAGGTCCAAGTAGGCTGTGTGGACTACCTTCCCTTCATCTATGGCCTTGGTGACCGTTTCAAAGCAGTTGACCAGGCTCAAGAGGCAAGATCTGCCCTTAAAGCCGAATTGGCTAGGATCCAGTGTTTGGAGGTTCCCAATGTCTTTGTTTATGAGTTTCATGATAATACGCTCCATAGCTTTGCAGACCAAAGGTACCTAAGGTACAAGTTGTGCCTGAAATTCATCATTGCCTGTTGAATTTCATGAAGGCTTTTGGTTCCCGAGTCGGTCACTTCTCATTTGGAGCTGTTCGGAGTTTTTTTGTTTCCTGTGTGTGGCTCTTTTTAAGAAAAGGATGTTTTAAAGTTTTTGATTATCTGCGGATTCTTGGGGAAGTAGACATGCTCTGCATTTCACAAAAAAAGCCTTCAGTATTAAAATGTGCTTTGCTGTGTGAAGTGACTTGGGACAGCCAAGTTTTTCTGAGATAGAGTGCATTATTGGTTGTACCTGCAGTGAAAAAGAGAACTGTGAATGTGTCAGAGTGAGATGATGGTTGAGGTTTTGTTAGAAGTTTATGGAATAAGAAATGTTCAACTGATATTTCTAAGGTGGTGTACTTAAAGCATTCAACACTATGTGAAAACACAGCTTTGCTTTCTTTGCTCATCTGTCTTGTCTTATGTTTGAGTTTCAGATTTACTGATCAAACTTGGTACACAGAGGAATGTTCTGTTAGGGTGTAAGCTGTTTTAAGATTTAATTTTTTTCCAATAGAGCAGAACTGAATTGCTGAATGTTTTAAGGTGTTGGTTAAAACTTGAAACAGACTTGTAAAGAGGATTGCGATAGAATTATCCTTGTGTTTTCAGAGTCGCACAGAAGTATGCCATAGTGCTGGTGATGACTAATGAGGAGAGAAGAAACTTTCATGACTCATTATGTTAGGTTTGCTAAAAGGAGACATGCTTTACTTTAAAGCCCTTTACCGATTTGATTTCTTATTGCAGTTTTTGCTAGTATACAAAATATTTTTTCTCTGATGGTGTGGCTGAGTTTGTACTGTTTAGCTGGAGTAAATGGTTTGTGGCATTGTGCAGTTCCAGATTGTCAGATTTGCAGTCAAGTAACTCAAATTTGCTTTTTTAGAGGTGGTAGATGGTAATGGAGATCATTAAAAAAAAGGGGAGGTTGTCAGTAGATGGCACGTGTCAGTCATGGGATGCAGTCAGTTGTGCCCTTGCCTAGTAGGGTTCTCAGAGGAAAGCTGTACCTCTTACAATGGGGCAGAAAATTGTAGGACCCTATCTCAGTTGGAAGATAGATAAGGGGGGTGTGGCAGCTGAACAGTTTCACTGGAAATTGCCAGGTTAGCTGGACTGTTAGCTTAGATGTTTCATTCCCTTAGTGACCAGAGTTAAATTTTACTGCCACTGTTATGGAACGGTTTTGTTTGGGTAAGACAGTCATCTGGCACAAATAACGGATTTAAAAAAAAAAAACAAAAAAAAGGAGGTGGAAAATCAGAGTTTCAGGGTATATGAACATGGAGGATGGTTGTAGAAGGGATGATTACAGCAGAACTGGGTACTGTTGATTAAGTTTATGTACTGTGTTGATGTTTCTAAAGGTCATGTTATTTTCTTTTCCAAGACTGTTGTCCAGGCAGTCTTAAAATTCAACTATGGGGATCTCTCTCTATTCCAGTTGATTACCTTGTTGCATGCCTGGATCAAATGGGGGTTTAAGTGCCAGAACTGTTTTTGTGCAGGCGTTGGAAATGTGCTGCTTGGGTGTGGCTAACCCAGTGATTTTTGCTGTACAACCTGGTGGTCCTGGAAGTCTCTCTCCTTAAAAAGTGGGAAATTCAGTTTGGGCTACATATTCTCCCCTTCCTTAGACAGCCCCATGCCTACTTTGTCTGGGTTTCATTCAAAGCTTTATCCCTTACAGCACAGAGACCATGTGTGTTCATTGCATTTTAACTGGGCTTGGCTCTCCTGATTAAGTATCCATGTCAAAAAGCAGTGATGAATCTATGATACGTGTGTCAAAGGTGACACTCCAGCATTCACCAACACCTGAGTTACTAAAGAAACCAAACCAACAAAAAGAAAGGAGACCCTGCACCACCCAGAGATTAAAATGGATTTTCATCGTCCGTATCAGCACATTTGTCATCATGGCAGCTGCACAGTTCAGTTAACTTCTAACCGCTGCACCAGAAGCTCATTTTCAAGGTGCAAGCATGAATCTGCAACTGCAAGTCTCCAAATAAGCGCATTTGTTTGAGATCAGCTTTTGCATTCGTTGCTCATGAGAAGTGCATTGAATTATTTTGTGCCATGAGCCAGTTCAGCAAACTGTTGCCGGGGTAAGGGTGTTATTAACCTCCAAGGCCATTTCGGTATGCCGTCGTGGGAGAGCTAGGCCCGGTTGGGGTGCAATAAACACGTGTGGTCTCTGTGCTGTAAGGGATAAAGCAGAGAGATTGGTGTAATGGTCAAGGTGCTTAACTTAGAAGCACTAGGTGCAGGGTTAGAGTCTCACATGGGGTAACTGGCTAGGCTTAAAAGGGCCCATGAGAGCAGTTAGCCTAGTACTAAGCTATGAATCTATGAAGGCAGAAAACTGGCTATGAAAAGTCACAGTGATGATAAACTGCACTGGGAAGCAGCAGCAAAGAAAAAAATGTAGAGACGGCCTATCAAACTTATAAAACAAAAGGAAGACAAAGCACCCACCACAAAGACAAGTATAAATGGTCCGCAGCTTCAACCAAAGCAGACAGACAGACCCTTAAGCATAAAGGATGCACATTAACCACCCAAAGCATAAAAAAGTACAGTTTTGTACCTACCATAAATGTAGATGTCCGAACTGGATAGCATCTGCAGTCATAACAAGCGGGTTGTCCTGTCGTCAGGCAGCCCTGCAGTCGGCCGGATTCCAAAGTCCGGGTCCGGCTTCGGCTGATGTCGCACTCCACCCGACGTCATCTCTGTTGGTCTTCGGGTATAAAAGCATCAGCCGACGCCATTTTCCTCAGTGTTTCTTGCCCCAGATGCCAGTAGCCCTCTTGCAGGCTAAAAATTTGGATAGATGCCAATGTTTCCAAATAGATAGAGGTAAACACAACAATAAGCATATATGTACATATATACAAACAAATACACCATAAAAGACTCCCCCCCAACAGCTAGCTATTAGAAGGGTAAACACCCTAGGAGTACCACAGAGGCGAAGGAGGGAGGGTAATCCTGACTGCAGATGCTATCCAGTTCGGACATCTACATTTATGGTAGGTACAAAACTGTACTATGTCCTTCATGGATGCATCTGCAGTCATAACAAGTGGGTAGAATACCATAGCCAACTAGGGAGGAGGATAAAAGTAGATTATGGTGTGTTTAGGATCCCTTGCAGTACAGCAGTGGCAAACCCTGCTCGGGATCTGGAATATAGAGGTAAATTATAATGCTTGGCAAATGTATGCACGGAGGTCCAAGTAGCCGCCTCAATAATGTCTTTGGTTGCCACTCCTCGTAAGAAGGCTGTGGTAGTGGCTGTTGCCCTTGTAGAATGAGGTCTTATGTTCTGTGGAATTGGTTTTCCATGGAAGGAGTAACAGTATCGTATGCAATTTCCTATCCATTTGGAGATTGTCTGTTTGGAAATAGCTTTTCCTTCCCTTCCTGTTGCATAGGCTACAAAAAGTTGGTCAGTCTTTCTGCTATTTTTTGTTCTGTCCAAGTAGTAGCGTAGCTGTCTATGTACATCCAAGGTATGCAGTATTCTTTCCCCTCTGTTTTGTGGGTTGGGAAAGAAGGTAGGTAGGTGGATTGCCTGGTTTAAAGACACACTGGATACCACCTTGGGCATAAATGTAGGATTAGTCCTCATGGATACTCTATCTTGGTGGAAAATTAGGAAGGGTTGCACTGCCATTAAGGCCTGTAGTTCTGAAACCCTCCTTGCTGAAGTAATTGCCAGTAGGAAAGCAGTTTTCCATGACAGGTGTTGTAGGTCTGCTGTTGCTGCTGGTTCAAAGGGTGATAGTGTCAACTTTTCTAGCACAAAGTTTAAATCCCAAGCTGGTAATGGTGGTTTCCTTGGAGGTTTCACATTCTTGATTCCTCTGAGGAACTGCTTGAGCAAAGGGTGCGAAAAAACAGGTGGATCAAAGCTGTATTCTGCTGAAATAGCTGATGCATGTATCTTGATGGAGGAGTAGGACAGGCCTGAATGAAGAAGTTCAGCCAGATACTCCAGAATGTTAGGCATATCTATGTTTGACACATCTTTTCCTCTTTCCGTACTCCAAATGACAAACCTTTTCCATTTTCCAGCATAGTTCCTTCTTGTTGAAGGTCTGCGTGCTTCAAGAATAATGTCTTTCACTCTTTGGGAAAGTTCTGGATTAGCTGCTGCTATGTGATGTTCCATGCAGTCAGTTGCAGCGTTTTTAGGTTTGGATGTATGATACTGTAGTTGTTCTGAGTTAACATCAAAGGCATCAGAGGTATCGCCACATTTTGTTCGAGACATGCTCTTCAGTAGTGGGTACCAGTGTTGTCTTGGCCAGTTTGGAGCTATCAGGATTATCCTTGGACGTTCTTCCTGGATTTTTAGTAGTACCTTGTGTATCAAAGGAAGAGGTGGGAATGCATATGCTGTTAGGCCTTCCCAGTTGGAGAGTGAGTCCACTTTCCATGCTAGTGGGTGGAATGTCCTTGTGCAGAATTTTTTGAGCTGGTGATTGAGAGGTGATGCGAATAGGTCTATCTGTGGCAATCCCCATTTCTTTGAGATGGTCTTGAAGATGTCCGGTGCAGCTTCCATTCGTGGGCATCCAAGTGGTTCTGCTTAATATGTCTGCTAGAGTATTGTCTTTCCCGGTACAAATATTGCTTGTAACTGAATGTTGTAGCTGAGTGCCAGGGTCCACAGCTCCAAGGTCATTCTGCATAGGGGGTATGAATGAGTGCCTCCCTGTTTGTTGATGTACCACATGACTGTGGTGTTGTCTGTCCTTATCATCAACTGGCCCTCTTTGAGAAATGGTTTGAACTTTTGGATTGCCAGTTTTACTGCCAGCATTTCTTTTAGATTGATGTGCAGGTGAAGTTGATCCTGTGTCCACAATCCTTGCACGCATTTGTCCAGCATGTGTGCCCCCCATCCAAGGTCTGAAGCGTCTGTTGTGATGGTTTGGCTTGGTTGACATCTGCGAAAGGGTAGGCCTGGGTTTGACTGGCATGCCTGAGCCCACCATAGGAACTCCTGTTTTAAGCATGGAATTAGTGGGATTTCTGTTTCTAGACTGTCTGTGTTGGGACCATAAATTCTTTAGGTACCACTGTAGTTTCCTCATATGTAGTCTGGCAAATGGGACCAAGATTATGTATGATGCCATGAAGCCTAAGGCCTGTAGAACTTTTCTTGCTGTTAACTTGTTCAGTTTTGTTAGTGCCAAGAAGAAAAGAGGAAGTTCTTTTTGTTTTTCTGTAGACAGGAATGCCATTTGTTGTACTGTGTCCAATTCCGCACCCAAGAATGTCCTTGTTTGGGATGGTATCAGCCTTGACTTTTGTAAATTGACTGTGTATCCCAGTCCTTGTAGCAAGTAAATGACCCTTTGTAAATCTGTTGTCAGCTTGCTTTTGTTGTCCCCTTGTAGCAGGCAGTCGTCCAGGTATGGGTAAATTTGAATTCCCTGTAGTCTGCAATGGGCGATTACTGATGCCAGGCATTTTGTGAATACTCTGGGCGTAGTAGATAAGCCAAAAGGCAATGCTGAGAATTGATAGTGCTCTGATCCTGCAAGAAATCTGAGGTATCTTCTGCAGTTTGGTCGTATGGGGACGTGCAGGTATGCCTCCTTGAGATCTAGAGTTACCAGCCAAGACTCCTTGCCCAGCATGGGAAGAAGTTGCTGTAGGGTCAGCATTTTGAATTTTGGGACAATGATGTATGTATTTAAGGTGGACAGGTCGAGAATTGGTCTCCAACTTTTTTCCTTTCTTGGAACTAGGAATAGTCTGGAGTAGAACCCCTTTCCTTGTTCTGCTGATGGCACTCTTTCCACAGCTCTCATGTTTGCTAACTCCATTATCTGGCGTAGAGCCTCTGTTTTTTGCTTTGGAGGTAGATTTGGCATTCCTCTTTTGACTGGTAAAGTGTGGAAGTGAAACCGGTAACCTTGATCTATGGTTTGTAAAATCCACTTGTCTTTTGTTATGTAGTGCCAGTTCTTTGAAAATAAGGTTAACTTTCCGCCTAGAGGAGCTGCTATTTGTTCCCTGGTAGGCGGATTTAGGATTAAGTCACTGTGGTTGTGCTGATGTAGTGGCAGTGGCTGTGTCTGTGCCTCTGCTGTTACCTTGCCACTGTCGGCCTCTGTAGGCACCTCCTCTGGATTGGTTTCTGCCTCTGGGACGTCTATTCCTGCCCCTTTGAAATTTTGTGGAGTCAGGAAAGGACCAATTTTTGGCAGGCCAGTTCCTGCTAAACCTTGGGGGTTGAACCTGCAAGAAATCTTTAACAGTTTGAACAGATTTTGCCTTTTCTTCCATTTTCTTCATAACCTGCTGGGCAGGTGTACCAAACAAACTTGTCTTGTCCATAGAAGCATCTAGCAACTTAGCTTTAACATGATCCGGTAAAGCTTGTTCCTTTAGCCATGCATGCCTTCTTATTACTGTGCCTGTCATGGCTGATCTAAATGAAGCCTCCAGTGCATCATAGCCACATTTTAATGAATGGTTGCTAACCTGTTGTATGTTATTTACCATCTCTAATACATATTTCTTATCAAGAGATTCATCAGTGGTTAGTTTTTTAGTTAACTGATCAAGCATAAACTCTTGGTATTGTATCATGTGAAACTGACAGTTTAAAGCTCTAGCTGAGAGAGTAGCTGAAGTGTAGACCTTTTTACCCCATCTGTCTAATGACCTTGCTTCCCTTTCAGAAGGAATAGGGTTTTTAGCTGTGGTCGCGGCTACTGCCTTGGGACCCTGGGAAATAGTTTCTGGGTCTGCAAGTGGGCCTTGTAAAGGTGGTGATGAGTATCTGGCACCCTGTAAAATCTGTCTGGTTTGGCAGGGGCTGGGGGGTAAAGAATCTGGAGCGGAGCAAACATCATTGAAAGCATCATCCACCACAGAGAGAACAGGAGGTATAGCTAAGGGTCTGTGCTGTGGGAGGTGCAGAAAGGTCCTAAGTCTTTTCTGGAGTCTGAAAAATCCTGTTGCTGCCATTGGAACTGTTCTCGCATGGCATGCAAGGTTTCCCAAAGGAGAATTCTTCTGGTGGGGAAGCAGCTGGAATGGATTCTTCAGCATCAGAATCTTCAAAATTGGAGAAGGGAGCCTCAGGCTGGTCAGTTAAGTCTGATTCATCAGCAGAATCATCAGAAGACACTGGCTCAGGGGCTCTGCCCTAGGTCTCTTCTCTGGGGCTGAGAGGCCCTGTCTGGGTGAGATTGAGATCCTCTAATTAAAGAAATTAAATCTTCTGCCAAAGAAAGCATTTGAGAACTAGAAGAGGGCCTGGATGAGGGGGGTTTTACAGGCACTGTCTTAGTAGTCTTGGCTGCTTTAGCCCTGGCGAAGGCCTTAATGGACATGGCAGCTGGAGGCCTAGTAGCACCACGTGCTGGGGTAGAGACATCCAAGGGATAGTGTCTGATAAGTCAACCACCGTAGTGGGTAAAATTTCTGAGGTCGATTCAAGAGTTGTAGCAGGGGCCTCAGTTGTAAGAATAGGTTCAGCTGTACTTTGATCAGTTTTCTCGGTTTCAGCCGAAACCGAGACACTCGCGGTTTGCTTTACCGTGGTTTCGGCCGAAACCGCGGACCGCGAGTGTCGGTCTTTATCTTTGCGTTTTTTGGGGTAGTCGGAGGATCCGACGGCATAATGTACGCAAAATCAGAACCGAAAAACTGTTCTGCAAACTCCGACCGACGCCTAAGCGTTCGTCGGTTGAAAGAGGTACAGGCCGAACAGGCTGCTACGTCGTGGGCTGGGCCTAAACAAGGCAGACAGTAAGAGTGGAAATCTTTATGAGGTATTTGTTTCCCACAGGTTAAACAATTGTTAACTTTTTCTGACATCGGCTGAGGCAAGAAAGAGTCCCCAACGGGGTACTTAGCTTTAGAAGTCTTCGAAGTAGTATTCGGTAGAAGTAATCTCTGGATCCGACCGACCGGCACTTGCGAACAGCTTCTGCTTGGCCACGCGCAAGAAAGACTGAGGAAAATGGCGTCGGCTGATGCTTTTATACCCGAAGACCAACAGAGATGACGTCGGGTGGAGTGCGACATCAGCCGAAGCCGGACCCGGACTTTGGAATCCGGCCGACTGCAGGGCTGCCTGACGACAGGACAACCCGCTTGTTATGACTGCAGATGCATCCATGAAGGACATCCCTAAGCCAAAATGACAAGTACTGGAAAAAATCTTTTCGGACAAGCTGGTCAAAAGAACTATGGTGACCTAGAAACAGTAGTGAAAACTAAACCATACCTACCAACCCCCTCCCCAAACAAACTGGAACAAGTAGTAAGTGAAGCAAATATACAACTCACTAATGTCCTTGCCTCTGCCTCATACTTTTTGGTCTGTGCCTTTTAAAGACCGGTTTCCTCCAGCCAAACACTATAGACTAGAGTCACTAAATACAGACAGTACAGATTTAGACACATATTTGCAAAACCAGTTACTCTACCAGCTTTCTAAATGAATAATGCAACTATTTAAAAAACAGTCCATTCTGGGCCTTTCTCCCAATGTAGAACCAAACATCACATCTCAGACAGCAGGTTACTGTTGAACCAAATTAGCACAGAAATAACCAACAGACTTACTCTGGATAAATGAAAGTGTGCAAACAACTCAAGACACAAATACAATGTTTTTGCAAAACAAATTAATACTTAATACCTTAACATAAAAAAACAACTTGCAGAATTAAGCCAACTCTGACCGCTGGAGAGACTAATAAATAATAAAAAGTTATGTACTCACCATAACGTTCCATCTGAGTAGGTAAACCTCATTTGTCAGCAACCTGTGGGTTTCGGATCTGATACGGATCCGAGCCAGCAGCACACAAAGCAAAAGATTTGAGCTCCAAGCTGCTCCCCCCTACCCATACTACACTGCAACCTCCTTCCAATCCTCAGATCGAGTTTGCCACTCCACACGTGACACCAACAAACTAACCTGAGACCCGTAAACCAAGGCCAAACCTCCTGCTCGAGAACTCCGAACATCGAGCTCAGCAAAAATAATGCCAAGGTAAGGGGGAAGGAGGGAGGGACAGTTGCTGACAAATGAAGTTTACCTACTCAGATGCAATGTTATGGCGAGTACATAACTTCTTTATCTGAAGTAGTTAACTTCATTTGATCAGCAACCTGTGGGACAGAGTCCCCAGCTACCCGAAATCGTGGGAGGCCCTTAAGGAAGGATATTCCGGAGCACTGCAGAGCCAAAGGAAGCCCTTCCTCTAGCCACCAAACCCAGTTTATAATGAGTAATAAAGGTGTGACAAGACACCCAGGTAGCCGCTGAGCAAATGTCATCCAGGGAAACCCTAGACCAGAATGCTGCAGACATTGCCATAGAACGTGTAGAATGAGCATGAACTCCTACTGGTTCTGGTAAACCAAGCTCTCTGTATGCTTGTAGGATACAAAGTGAAATCCACCTAGCAAGAGACACTTTTGAAACTGGTTTCCCTAAAATAGGCTTAGCAAAAGAAACAAAAGGTTGATCAGATTTACGAAAGGCCGCCGCCCTGTGCAAATAAAAACGTAACTGCCTGTGAACATCCAGCAAATGAAGTTTGTATTCCCCTTTGTTCTGAAAATTAGGGAAAAAGACAGGCAAATTAATAGATTGATTAAATGATAATCTCAGAAGCAACTTTAGGAAGAAAAGATGGATTAGTCTTGAGACACCCTGTCCTTATGAAACACAAAATATGGGGGTTTCATACAAAGAGCTTGAAGCTCAGACACTCTCCTTGCTGAAGTTATAGCTACCAGAAAAAACGTCTTCCAAAATTTTAAGTCAACTGATGCAAGGGCTCAAAAGGAGGCCCAACTAAGGCCTGAAGAACTGCAGTGAGATCCCACGGTGGGGACAGATTCTTAATAGGTCGTCTCACAAGTGCCTTTCAAAAAGGTCTTACAGATTCTGGCAGCAGCGAGAGAGCCTAAATTATCCCCTACATGGAAATGAGAAATAGCCGCCAGCTGGACCTTCACTGTGGAAGAGCTGACTCATTGCTGGAAGATACAAGAGAAAAAGTCTAACACCGCTAAGATCGGAGCGGTAAAAGTATCTAGATTTCTCTGTGAAGCCCAAATGGAGAAGCATCTCCGTTTGCTACAGTAAATTTTCCTGGTAGAGGATTTATGCGCCACAACCAAGATAGATTTAACATAAGAGATACCGGGAGTCCTAGCAACTAGTGGCACTGGAGCGGCCAAACTGTGAGCCTCAGGCTGTCCAGATTCGGAGGAAGCATTCCCGAGGGATGACTAATCAGATCCGGAATGGGATCCAAGATCGAGCTATGAGATGACTGTAGGCAGGGGAACCAGACTTGACAAGGCCAGAATGGGGCTATGAGGATCAATCTCCCCAACCAGCGAACTTTCTGTAAGAACTTTATCATGAGCGTAAGTGGAGGATACGCATAAAGACCAGGTGGCCAAGCATGAACAAGAGCATCTCTGGGGCTTCCCAGTCAGGGGGATTAGAGCGAAAAACTCGCTGCACTTCGCGTTGGAAGGTGATGTGAAGAGATCGCAGCAAGGCTGACCCCACTTAAGGAAGATCTGTTCTGCTACACAAGGGTTCAGAGACCACTCGTAGGGAGAAAGGATAGTTCTGTTCAATTTGTCCGCCAAGATGTTGGTCCGACCTGGAATGTGCATTGCTATCAGAAAGCGGTGGGTGGAGATAGCCAATTCCCAGACTCTCATGTCTTCTCAACACAGGGGATAAGACTTGGTTACCCCCCCGTTTGTTGATATACCAGACCACTGACATTGTCTGACTGGATCACAATAGTTCCCAAAGGGAGAAAAGCATGAAGGGCCTGCAACGATAAAAGGACCACTCATCTCTAGAACATTTATATTCAGAACAGTCTCATTTAGAGTCCTCGTGCCTTGAACAGTCGTGTCCGAACAATCCCCCCCCCCCCCAGGCGGGAGGCATCCGTGGTTACAGTGGCTTGGGGTTGGGGTGCAAGAAAGGGACGTCCCTCCTGCAAATTCTGAGATTGGAGCCACAAAGTGAGAGAATTTCTGCACACACTGCTCAAAGGGATTGGAAAAAATAGAGGCTGATGAAGAATCAACCACTGAACTTGCAACGTCCACTGTAGAATTTTCATATGCAGACAAGCACAAGGGATCAGATCGATAGCTGCTGCCATGGACCCTAAGGCTCTCAGGACCAATTCTGCAAGGGGTGCAGAGGACTGCAGAAGTACTAACACATGAAGTGCCAGGCTGTGTAGTCTGTCTGGGGTTAAGAATGCCCTGGCCTGACAAGAATCTATTCTCGCCCCTATGAAGTCTAACACAAACAGGTTGAAGGAAGACTTCCTGAGATTTATGGTAATCCCTAGCTGAGGTGATATCCGGAGAAAAATCTCTGGCTAGTAAGAGTAGATGCCTGGTGAGGAGCCAGTCCAGGTATGGGAAGACTTGAATGCCCTGAAGTCTCAGGTGGGCCGCTACAACTGCCATGACCTTGGTGAACACCATGGGGGGGCTGTGCTGAAAACGAAGGGTAGAACCCTGAATTGATGACTGGCCCCTAGCTGAAAGCAGAGGAACCTCCTGGATCACCTGTCCATCAGAATATGGTAGTGCGCATCCTTGAGGTCTATCGAGCACAACCAGTCTTCCTCCTGCAGGAAGGGCAAGATGGACTGAAGTGTGACCATCCGGAACGTTTCCTTGGCAATGAACAGGTTCATTGTTGATAGGTCGAGAATCGGCCTTAGGTCCCCCATCTTATTTGGCACCAAAAAGAACATGGAATAGATGCCTAATCCGGACTAGTCTGGGGGCACCTGCTGGATGGCTTGTTTTTCTAGTAGCTTCTGTATTTCAAAGGCCTCGGCCTCCCACTGAGCGGGTGGGATGTCCAGGAGATGCCTTGTGTAAGGGGACTTGTTTATGAAGAAAATAGAATACCCTCTGGATATTATTCGAAGCACCCAGCGATCTGTTGTGACGGACTCCCATTGGGCTAGGTGCATCAAAAACGCCCCCTGACTGCCTCCAGAGAGGAGCAGTCTGGCAACCCCTCAGGGTTACTGTGTGGGTCACTCTGAAAAAGGTTCATGTAACCCGAAGTTCTTAGGCCCCCCCTCTGCCTCTGGGCCGGCATCCACCTCGTCCCCCTCTGCCTCTGGGGGAGGAGGAGTCCTGAGCGTTCCAGGACTGCTGAGTTTTCCTGAACTACAGCTTCTTTTGCCCTCGCTGGTTCCTGGAAAAGGACCTTTGAGGGTTAGAGAAGCAGATCCCGATGGCTGACAGTGTCTTCCCGTCTTTCTTGCTCTGGACAAGCGTATCACGGACAGTCTTATCGAACACGGTCGAACCGGCAAAGGGTGAGTTAGCAAAGGACGCCTCGAAGGGTTCCAAGAAGTCGCAGAGACGGAGCCAGTCATGACACCTTAAGGCGATGCCGGACCCGCTAGCCCTAGCGGCTCCCTCGGTGGCATGAGTGTAAACGCATGGACGTATTGGACACAGACTTGAGTGGCCATATGAACAGAGAAGGTTCATTTATCCTTAGCTGACAGACTCCAGGGGAGACTCAGCGTACTCTTTCACGAGGTCGCGCTGCAGTCGAATTACATGGGCCAAGTAATTCAGCACTCATAGTAAAGGTGGCCGACGCAGAAGTCCACTTTCCAAGACTGCCCATAGCCCTGAACTCCTCTGTCTGGGGGGTGGACCGAAGAACTTTCTTGGGAGAGTTCCTTTTTTGTGGCCGCTGCCACCACCATGGCATCAACCGGGGAACCTTTGTTCAATATTTTGTCAGGTCTTTTGGTTATAGGCTCCACAGTGTCCGGTTTCTTCCAAACTCTGGTGGTGATAAGGTCCACCAGAGGGTCGGGGGGGGGGACACCCAAGAGGTAGATGGGCCTTTGTCGAACGCCTCCAGAAATACAGACTCAGAGGAAGGTTTTTGGGCAGACCACCGTCCCTTCTGGCGAAAGATTTCCATAATGTCTCTGTTCTTCAGGGGAACCTTCCCCCTTCCTCCAAGTCGGTGTCCTCAGTGAGGGACTTGGGGGAAGTCCAAGTGCTGCCTCTTACACTGGTGTGATGAACCTCCTCGGGTGGACTCTCCGGGGAGGGCTCACAAACGGTTTTGTGTTCCTCCAAGGGAACTGTCTAGGGCGCAATAGACACAGGCTGTCCCTGGGGGGACTGGATGACGGAAGACAAACTCAGCTGCGAGGAAGCAGGGATGGACCCTGAGGACAGAGTGAGGCGTCTCGATCCTTCAGAGAAAACCCTCTCCACAATGTCGAATGCTGAGGGAGAACTGGCCTCCCTGAAACTGGTAGTGAGGGTAGCCAAGAACCTCTGATCCAATGAAGGGATCAGAGCAGATGTTGGAACGGCCAGACCCGAAGGGACGGTATGCCCCGACCACAACAGAGCCGATAACACATCCCCTTAGATCCGACCCCCAACTCACGGATCCGACAGATTCGAAGGCATGGCTGACGTCAAGGCCAAAGGCACCATCGGCGCCGACCCCCTAACTCCAGGGCTCCTCGGATCCCTAGACTATTATCGTAGACGTTAAAGCTAAAGAGGGATAAACTAATTATTACTAAAATTATCAAAGGGGCACACACAGACCAAAGTTTTCGAAGAAAAACCCTGACAATTTGCCTGGAGCTCAAAAATCCCATACTGGCGAAGCCGCTGCAAACGAGATCGGAGGATTGGAAGGAGGTTGCAGTGCAGTAGGGGGAGGAGCTTGGAGCTCGGATCTTTTGCTTGGTATGCTGCTGGCTCGGATCCGTATCTGATCCGAAACCCACAGGTTACTGATCAAATGAAGTTAACTACTTCAGACTGTGCATTTAACCAGGTAGGCCCAATGGATCACAAAGTCTCTTCATAGGACTTGCTCAGGGTCATAGCAGACAGATGAGGGTTAAGGTAACCAAAGCCTGTACCACAGGAAATACAGCTCAAAGCCATAACTCTGCACCAACTGCCAGACAGGTCATGAAAAAAGTTATGTACTCACCATAATGTTCCATCTGAGTAGTTGGACTTAATTTGTCATCAACCTGTGGGTATTCGTATCAGATTCTAAACGGCAGCATCGCCAGCATCTGATCCGAGCTCCAAGCTCCTCCCCTTACTCATAATACCCCTTCATCTCATTCCTTCCCTCCGACAGAGTTTGCTGCACCATAAACAAACTTGACCCAAAAGACCTTACTAACAAAGAAGCACAGTAGAGCTGCATAGGTGATAAGGGGGAAGGAGGGAGGGACGGTTGATGATAAATGAAGTCCAACTACTCAGATGAAACATTATGGCGAGTAGATAACTTTTAGTTATGTACTTACCATAACTTTAGATGTATGGGATCCATCTCGCCTACATTCTCTACAGATGGGTTCGGAGCCAATCCTCGGCTCCGACTCGGCCCTATACAATAGAACGCAGTCTCTTATTGGCTGAGTTACCTCATATCCCAGGATGCACCACTACCACTTCCCCAGATCTTGTTTGTCCGCACTCATGCTGATAGAAACATACTATTGTTATAACATTCTCAGGTCTTTCAAGAGAGGAAAGAAGTTCAATTTCGGATCGTCCGGTCTCTCCTGGTCTACGAGGCAGGGGGAAGGAGGGTGGGTTATTAGGAATGTAGGAGAGATGGATCCCATACATCTAAAGTTATGGTAAGTACATAACTAAAAGATGTAATGTGATCCTATCTCGCCTACATTCTCTACAGATGGGACAGCGTCCCTAGCACCCAATTCCTGGGTGGCTCACTGGAAAACACTCCTGAGAACTGTGGAACCGAAGGAAGCTCGACCCCTGGATGCCACATCTAATTTGTGGTGAGAAACAAAGGTGTGTGAAGATGTCCACGTGGCAGCCGCACAAATGTCACCAAGAGAGAGTTTGGAATGAAAAGCTGCCGAAGTGGCCATAGCCCTAGTAGAATGAGCTTTCACTGGAACTATAAGTTCCTTATTTGAGATGAGATAAACATGATTGATACAGTCCCTGATCCACTTGGCAATAGTGACTTTTGTGACGGCTTTGCCTAATCTATTATCCGAAAAGGACACAAACAGTTGATCTGATTTTCGTGCTGTGTGTGTCCTATCCAAACAGAAACGTAATTGTCTGTGCACATCCAAGCAGTGAAAAGTATATTCAGCTCTATTCGAATACTTGGGGAAGACTGGTAGCTCTAGTGATTGTTGTAGACAAAAGTTAGAACAAACCTTTGGTATAAAAGATGGGTTTGATCTAAGAGATACTCTATCCTTGTGAAATACCAAGTATGGTGGTTTAACACATAGGGCTTGAAGTTCTGAAACTCGTCTGGCTGAAGTAATAGCAACTAGAAGGGAAGTCTTCCAAGAAAGGAATTTTAGATCACAGGTTGCTGCCGGCTCAAAGGGGGATGAGGTTAAGGCACCTAATACCAAGTTAAGGTCCCACGGAGGTGCAGGTTGAGATATAGGGGGTCGTAGAAGCCAAGCTTGTTTAATAAAGGCTTTGCACAACTTGTTGCTCATTAAAGGAGGTTCCACACTCATGAAAATTTGAAATAGCCGCCAATTGTACTTTGATGGTAGACACTGAGCAACCTTGGTTGAATAGGGAAGCTAAAAACTTCAGTACTTCTGATACCGAGGCTGTCATCTGGTCTAATCCTCGGAGTTGGGCCCAAATAGCAAACCTCTTCCATTTATTGCAATATATCTTTTTCGTAGAAGTCTTGTGGGCCGAAGACAAGATGTGCATGACTTCAGGGGCAAAAGAATGGCTCCTAACCATGGTTGGAAGAGGAGTAGCCAGGCTGCCAACTTCAATGAATGGAGGGACTGATGGAGCTGTCCGGACTGATGCGGCAAAAGGTCCGGAACTTGGTCCAGGAACCAAGGACCCTCCAATGCATATCTGTGAAGAAAGGGGAACCAGACTTGTCGAGGCCAGTATTTAATATCATTTTGCTTCCCAAGCGAATCGCCTTCTGAATCACCTTGGGGAGAAGGGGAACCGGGGGAAAGGCATATAGCAGACCGGAGGGCCAAACATGGACTAGAGCGTCCTTGGGGATCTCCCCCGGAACAGGGGTCAGAGTGAAGAAGTGTTGGCATTTCGCGTTGAGGGGACTTGCGAAGAGATCGCAACAAGGAACTCCCCATCTCGTGAAAATCTGCGTTACCACTCTGTTGTTCAAGGACCACTCGTGAGGGGAGAGAATAGTTCTGCTCAGTCTGTCGGCTATCACGTTGGATTTCCCCGGAATGTGCGTTGCCACTAGGAAACGCTTGGTAGCAATCGCCCAATCCCATACTTTCATGGCTTCTCTGCAAAGGGGGTAGGACCTGGTTCCTCCTTGCTTGTTTAAGTACCAGACTACCGACATGTTGTCGGACTGAATTGCAATCGTACCCTGGGGGAGGTGATCGTGCAGTGCTTGAAACGCTAAAAGCACCGCCCTCATCTCCAGGATATTGATATGGAGAAGACTCTCGGAGTGCCACGTGCCTTGGACCGACCTATCCAGATAATGTCCCCCCCACCCTGTCTGGGAGGCGTCCGTAGTCAACGTGGCAGAGGGGAGTGGGGGAACGAAGGGTCGCCCTAGATTCAGGTTGGAGGAGAGAAGCCACCAACGAAGATCCTGTTTGCACGTGTCTGTGATCAGTATGTGGTGACTTGAGGGGAAGGTCTTGATAAGACCACTGGACTGATAGGAGCCACTGAAGTATCCTCATGTGCAACCTTGCCAAGGGGACCAGAAGAATGGTGGCTGCCATGGAGCCCAACAGCTGTAAGACCATTCTTGCTGGAGCACGACGTTTGAGGAGCAGAGCCTGAACCTGAAGCTGGAGCATCGCTATTCTTTCCGCAGGGAGATAGACTCGCATCTGCCTTGAGTCTATTTCTGCACCAATAAACAGAATACGCTGAGATGGTAGCAATACAGATTTTGACCAATTGAAGGTGATTCCCAAGGAGTTGCCTAGTGTGATGGTGGCTGCTAGGTTTTCCAAGAGTAGATGCCTGGAGGTGGCAGTTAGGAGCCAGTCGTCTAGGTATGGAAACACCTGGAATCCTAGACTTCTCAGGTGAGCAGTCACCACCGCCAAACATTTGGTGAACACCCTGGGGGCTGTGGTGAGACCAAAGGGCAGTGCTCGGAACTGGAAATGACTGTCTCCTAGGCTGAAGCTTAAGTGTCTCCTCGACGCCCGATCAGAATGTGATAGTAGGCGTCTTTGAGATCTATGGAGCACATCCAAACACCTTTCTCCAAAAGCGGGAGAATGGATTGCAAAGTGACCATCCAGAATTTGGACTTTTTTTTACAAATCGGTTTAGTTTGCTGAGATCCAAAATGGGTCTCAAGTCCCCGGTCTTTTTTGGCCCCAAAAAGAATCTCGAGTAAGTCCCTGATCCGGCCTGGTCTGCGGGGACAGGTTGGATGACCCCTTTTTGAAGCAGCTTTGATATTTCTTTGGCTGCATGATCCCGTTGACTGGGTGGCGGGTCCGGGATTCTTTGGACTGGTGGAGGGGGTTGAGCAAAGGGGATGGTGTAACCTCCGGCGATGATTCGAAGCACCCATTGGTCCTGAGTAATATTTTCCCAGGCCTTTAGGTGTTTCGAAAAGCAACCCCTGACTGGCTCCGGAGCTGCACAGTCGGGTACTCCTTCAGGGATGCTGGAAGGAGGAGCCACGAAAGGACTCGCAGTCTCCAGTGTTGCGGGGGCCTCCGTCGCCTCTGGGATGGCGTCTCCCTGAAAAATTTCCCCCTCCTCTGCCTCTAGAAGGGGAATCGCTCTGCTGCGACGAGTAAGGCTTTTGAGACTTACGGAACCACATTTTCCCTTCTCTTCGAGCCTTGGGATAAGGTCTGAAGGGAGTGGAAAACCGGGCTCCTACGGCAGTTAAAGTCTTACCCTCCTGTTCGCAGCGAGTCAATGTGTCCTTTACCTTGGGTCCAAACAGTGAGGACCCATCAAAGGGGGCGAAGGCAAAGGAAGACTTAAAGGCCTTTGCAAAGTGACACAGGCGTAGCCAGGCTTGTCTCCGTAGAGCAACACCTGTTCCAACTGCCCTACTCGCTCCTTCGGCCGCATAAGAAATGAGCCTCATGGACGAGTTAGATAATGAAGACAGGGTAGCCAACTGGGAGTTAACTGTCTGGGTCAACTGCTCAGATAAGTTACCAGAGAGGGTATCCGAAAGCTCCTTGATCAGATCCCTCTGTAGTCTGGTGAAATGTGTCAGGTAATTCAGAGACCTTAATGTAAAGGCCGCTGAAGAAAGGGTACGCTTGCTGTACCGATCCATGCTCCTAGACTCTTTATTAGGAGGATGGACGGACGTCGAAGCCTCTGCCACATCTTGTTGGGTGGCAGATGCCACCACCATAGCATCTACAGCCACGCCTTTCGATAGAAGGGAAGAACAGCCACCTGAGAAGCCCCCTCAGCCTGGCCTACTTCCTGAGAGGATACATCCTGTAACAGTAAAGTCTCTCCCTGAGACTCCAAAGAAACTCCTGGCAGAACCTCCGGCTCCACTGAGCCTTCTAAAGAACCGACGTCTGGGACTGTCGGTTCTTCCACTCTAGGCTTTGCTGCTTTGTCCTTGCGCTTCTTGGCCGAAGCGGGCGTCGGAGCATCTGACGGCATTTTATAATTACAACGCTTCCCAAAAACTAACCTGGCACAGTCTAACCTTCTCTTAATAGTGCGTTTGTTAAATCTAGCACAACAGCGGCATCCAACAACGTCGTGCTCAGGCCCTAAACAAGGTATACACAAAGTATGGTAATCCCTATGAGGTATCTGTTTCCCACAAGAAATACAGTTATTCACTTTTTCTGACATCCGGTTAAATACTGAGGCAAGAAAAAACCAAAATATTCCCCAACGGGGTACTTAGCCAACTTTGATTCGGTCTGAAACTCTGACTTCAGAAACTTTCAGAACGCCAACCTGCACTCGCAAAATTGCTTCTGCATCGGACCATGCGGCAAAAAAGACTGAGGATATGACGTCGGTCATGCGCATTAGTACCCTGACGTACTGACGTCAGTCTAATGCGCCCTGACCGACGTCAGCCATATACTTTGGTATTCGGGCCGACTGGACAGCGGACTACCCAATAGTTAGGACTGCAGCAATGTGGAATGAAGAACATCTTATTGGGGCGATCTGGCACCGGTTCCACAGAATACGGGTGTTCCCACGCCCTTAGAGAGATCAAATCCAGAAGCTCATCGAAGGGCGGAGACACCCAGGAGGCGGAGGGCTGAGCCTCGAAGGCCTTGAGGAAAACCGACTCCTCAGCAGAAGGGGGTTTGGACTGCCAGTCGCCTCGTTGCTTGAGGATCTCCAAGATGTCCGCAAAGGAGACATCTTCCGAGGACGACTTTGGGGACCCCTCCGCATCGAGGTCGGTATCCGAGGTGAAAGACTCATCAGGGGAGTCGACGTGTTTCCTCTTACACTTTCTTCCTGGGAGGTTCCTCCGAAAGCGTGTCGGAGGGACCTCCAGGAAGAAGGGAACCCCCAATGGGGGTAACCTCAGGCCCAGGGGCTCCGCTGTCGTGAGACGGGGGGATTGCAAAGGTGCCAGTCTCCATGCCCAGGGAAGGTGGTGGTGAAATGGTCGAAGTGGCCACAGAGGATTTGGCCAAGGCACTCCTCATGGCATCGAAGGCTGGACCCCCAGAGTCCTGGGATGGTTCAACCCCCCGAGACCACAACGGCAGTCGGAACCCCTGCAGCCGACGCACCGAGAGGGAGGATCGGAACCGAAAGGATCGGGCCCGAAGCGTCCCCCCCGGGGCCGACAGAGGAGGTCCGCGTACCGAACCCCGACCCGACGGACGGGGTTGAAGTTAGAGTCGGAACCGACCCGATAACTTCCACCAACACAGACTCCAACGGCGCCGTGGCTGTTGGAGGAGGAATCTATGTAGCAGGATGGGAGATCGGCTCCAAAGCCAACTGGGCTGGAGCCGAGAACAACTTTGCGAAGACTGGAGACTGAAAAAGCCTTTGAAGCACCCTGTCTAAGTCCGAATCGGACATCCTCGATGACCGAGAAGAGACCGACCGGGTCCGAGTCGACTTCTCCGCCGGCTCCGAAAGACTGGGGACCGGCTCCGTAATGGTTCTAGAAGTATCGGCGCCGAGGGAGACTCCACTACAACTGCAATTTCCCTCGGAGCCGATGTGGACTTCGGCACCGAAGGGGAAGAGACAGAGCGGGCAACCCCCATCGGTTCCGAAGGCAGTGGAGCCGATGAAGGTGACACGCTGCTCGACGCCCGAACTCTCGACTCCGAAACCAGAGGAGTCGAGGCTGGAGACATCGAGGCAGACCGTTCCGCCCTCGGTTCCTAAGTCCGTGGAGCCGACGGAGAAGCCTGCCGAGACTTTTTTGCTGCCGGATCCGACGGGCTGGTCGGAGCCGAAGGCTTTTTCTTCCTCGAAGGTGAAGAAGAGAAAGATAGGGCTTCCTCAAAGGAAGGGGTAATAAGCCCTTTTAAGATCAACTTATTTTTCCTCTCTTGGAGGACGCGAGAGGAAAAAGCGTGGCAAACGCTACAGGACTCCTGAAGATGCTTCGGGCCTAAACAATAAACACATAAGGAATGGTCATCTGTTCTAGACATTTTATAATTACATTTAACACTTTTTAAAACCGGACGGTCTATGCTCTTTAGACATGGTTATAAAAACAATAAACACCGACTACAAAAAACAAGTTAGTACAGACAACCTAGACTAACTTAAACGGGTAGGGCTAGGCCCCTCTAACTTAAACGGGACCGTTAACTAACAAAAAAAAACACAATTTACCACAAGAAAGATACCAAAACCAATCACACAACAACAATAGCTGTTAAAACAGCTTCTGGGTAAGTTTTTACCAAAATTCAGACAGAAAAAATTTCTGACTAAAGATACTTAGCTCAGCCAAGTCCGAGACCACGTCTATGCTGAAAAGCGGCAAACGAGATCTGGGGATGTGGTAGTGGTGCATCCTGGGATATGAGGTAACTCAGCCAATAAGAGACTGCGCTCTATTGTATAGCGGCCGAGTCGGAGCAGAGGATAGGCTCTGAAACCATCTGTAGAGAATGTAGGCGAGATAGGATCACATTACATCTTCTTGGCGAGATAGGATCACATTACATCTTCTTAATGTGAAGAAGACAACTTCATTTGATCAACCACCTGTGGGACAGAGTCCCCAGCTACCAAAAGTACAGTTTTGTACCTACCATAAATGTAGATGTTCGAAGATCCACATTGCTGCAGTCATAACTTGTGGGTAGTCCGCTGTCCTCGGTCGGCCTGAATACCAAAGTATTAGGCTGGCGTCGGTCATGGGCGCTCAGATCTGACGTCAGTGCGTCATGGTATTAAAGCGCATGACCAACGTCATATCCTCAGTCTTTTCTTGCCCCAGATGTCAGAAGGCCCTAAAAAGAAAGGCCACAGCCAAAAATAGAAAAACCTCCAAAACCCATGTACAAACAACCTCTACCACCCAAACCATACAACCACTCCTAAACTACAGAGGGGAAGGAGGGAGGGTAAATTGGACTGCAGCAATGTGGATCTTCGAACATCTACATTTATGGTAGGTACAAAACTATACTATGTTCTTCATCTCACATTGCCGCAGTCATAACTTGTGGGTAGAATCCCAAAGCAAAGGTAAAAGGAGGCTGGCAAAATCATAAAGCATTGGGAGCTGCTAACATGCCCTGTAAGACTGCAGTGGCAAATCCAGCCCTAGATTTGGAATAAAGAGGGAGATGGTAATGTTTAGAGAAAGTGTGCACTGAACTCCAAGTAGCTGCCTCCAAAATATCTTTAGTAGCTACACCCCTTAAAAAAGCAGTAGAAGTGGCAGTAGCCCTAGTGGAATGAGGCCTGATTCCAGCCGGAATCTCCTTACCATGATGAGAATAACAAAAAGCAATACAATGGCCAATCCACTTAGAAATAGTTTGTTTTGAAACAGGTTTCCCCTGAGAGGCCAAAGCAAAAGAAACAAACAAGTGTTGAGACTGTCTGAACCTTTTAGTCCTGCTCAAATAATAAACGCAACTGCCTGTGAATATCCAAAGGGTGCAAAATTTTCTCCCCTTTATTTTGGGGATCAGCATAAAAAGTAGGCAAATGAATAGATTGGTTCAAGGCCACATTTGAAACCACTTTAGGCATAAAAGTAGGGTTAGTACGCAGATACCCTATCCTTATGAAAAATCAGGAAGGGTTCAACTGCCATTAGAGCCTGTAATTCAGATACCCTTCTAGCAGACGTAATGGCCAACAAAAAAGCAGTCTTCCAAGACAAAAACTTTAACTCAGACGTAGCTGCAGGTTCAAAAGGAGGTAAAGTAAGCTTTTCCAACACAAAATTGAGATCCCAGGAAGGAGTAGGAGCTCTACGCGGGGGTTTTATGTTCTTTGCCCCTCTAAGGAATTGCTTAAACAAAGGATGAGAGAATAATGGTGGGTCACAGTTATAGTGAGCAGAAATGGCTGCAGCATGAACTTTTACAGAAGAGAAAGACAAACCCTTGTCTAATAATTCCGTAAGATATTGAAGAGAAACACTCAAATCAGGCCTGGAAACATCAAAGCTCTTTGCTTTGCTCCAAATAAAAAATCTCCTCCATTTATCTGCATAAACTTTCCTTGTACTAGGCCTTCTGGCCTCCAAAATAACATTCAAAACTTGTTGAGGAAGCTGCGACCCTCCAGGTTCTAGAACAGAATATGCCAGGCTGTTAGATGCAGGGACTGAATCCTGACATTGAGGAAATGATTGCCTGCCTGAGACAAAAGGTGTGGAATTGAAGGCAAAGGCCAAGGAGGCTCCCTTACTAAACTCCTCAGCAGAGGGTACCAGTGCTGTTGAGGCCAATCTGGAGTTATTAGAATCATGGAGGGCTTGTCTTGTCTGACCTTCAAGAGCACCTTGGGAAGGAGAGGCAGAGGAGGAAAGGCATAGACGTGAAGATTGCTCCAACTGAATGATAGAGCATCCACTTTCCAAGCTGTGGGATGAAACATCTTTGTGCAAAACTTTGGCAACTGGAAATTTAGTGGAGAAGCGAACAGATCTAGGTCTGGAGTCCCCCATATCATTGTCAACTGTCGAAATACATGAGGATCCAATTTCCACTCGTGGGGATCCACCATCTGTCTGCTCAAAACATCTGCTAAGGAGTTCTGTGCTCCTAGCAGAAACCTTGCCTGAAGAGTGAGGTGCAAACTGAGATCAGTCTCCCACAAAACCATAGCTAGCCTGCAAAGAGGGTATGAATGGGTTCCCCCTTGCTTGTTGATGTACCACATGACAGTTGTGTTGTCTGTTTGAATCAACACTTGTCCTGCGTGAAGTAGATCCTTGAAAGCCATCAATGCAAATTGGACTGCTAACATCTCCTTCAAGTTGATATGTAAATGTTGAAGTCTGGCAGGCCACGTGTCTTGAACCCATTTTCCATTGAGGTGAGCTCCCCAAGCCTTGTCCGAGGCATCTGTCGTTAAGATCTGACTCGCCTCTGGTCGGGTCACAGACTCCCTTGTTTAGGTGACATTCCTGAGCCCACCACAAAAATTCCTTTTGAATGCAAGGTATTATCTGAATGACAGTGTCCAGATCGTGGCAGTGTTACGTCCATACATTTTTGAGATACCATTGTAGCTTCCTCATATGCAGTTTGGCATTGGGAAGCACCAGAATACAAGATGCCATGAACCCCAAGGCTTGAAGGACTGTCCTTGCAGTCAGCCTGGACCGTAGAGACAATTGTTGGAAGTGTAATGTTTCTTTGTTTGTCCAGGGTCAAAAAGGCCATCTGGGAAGCTGTATTCAGTCTCACACCCAGAAAGCACATTTCCTGAGAGGGTACTAGACTGGACTTTGTTTCGTTCACAGAATACCCTAGGCACCTTAACACTGCCATAACATACTGTAGATGGTGAAGAAGCTTGTTTTTGTCTTGAGCAATAATCAGGCAATCGTCCAAATAAGGATAAATTTGTATTCCTCTTAACCTTAAGAAGGCTATCACCGGAGCCAGAACCTTTGTGAACACCCTGGGCGCAGTAGATAAGCCAAAGGGCAATGCAGAGAACTGATAATGTAAAGTCCCAGCCCGAAAACGCAGGTATCTCCTGCAACTGGGCCTGATAGGAACATGAAGATAAGCCTCTGAGATCCAGAGTTACCATCCAGTGATCTTTGCCCAACAGAGGCAGAAGTTGTTGCAACGTCAACATTTTGAATTTTGGAATGTCCAGGTATGTGTTGAGGATAGATAAATCCAAAATTGGCCTCCAAGTGTTTCCTTTCTTTGGTACAAGAAACAGGCGAGAATAAAATCCTAGGCCCACTTCTGACAGAGGGACCTGCTGTATAGCCCTCATTTGAAGAAGTAAAGAAATCTGTTTGTGAGCCTCTACCCTTTGCTGAGGAGGAACGTCTGGCATGCCCTTGAAAGGAGGCAATGTGTGGAAATAAAACTTGTAGCCTCGGTCTAAAATGTCCAACACCCATTTGTCCTGGGTGACTAAAAGCCAATTTTGCTTGAAGAGTGCCAACTTTCCTCCCAAAGGTGCTGCCAGACAGGAGGGATCTGGCAGCTGAAGATGCAGGTCATTGGGCCTGTTTACGAAAGGACTGGCCCCTGCCCTCACCTGTAGATTGTGCAGGGGAACTCCACTTTCTAGGCCTGAAAGAACTCTGAGCTCTGCCCCTACCACGCCTAGATCTGCCCCTAGACTGTAAATCAGAAGAAGGGTAAGCCCATCCCTTAGTAGGCCAATTCCTGCTAAACTTAGGGGGCTGCACCTGCAAAAAATCTTTAACAGTCTGCATAAACTTAGCCTTGTCTTCCATTTTCTTTAAGACAGACTCCACAGGAGAACCAAACAAAACTTCAGACTGTAAAGGAGCATCTAAAATTCTAGCTTTAACATGCTCTGACAAATTCTGATCCTTAAGCCAGGCGTGCCTGCGAATTACTGATCCAGTGGCAGCCACCCTGGAAGAAGCCTGTAAAGCATCGAAACCACACTGCAAAGAATGCTTACCCACCTGATCAGAGGCATGAACCAAATCCTGTAATTCCTTACACTCTATGCCCTCTGCCAAAGCATCTACCTTAGATTTTAACTGAGTAAGGAGAAAATTCTGGTACTTCAACATATGAAACTGGCAATTCAAAGCCCTCATTGCTAGAGTGTAAGAGGTGTACACTTTCTTACCCCACCTATCCAAAGCTCTAGAATCTTTATCCATAGGAACTGGATTCTTTACAACAGAAGCCCTGACACCCTTAGGTCCCTGGCTAATAGTTTCTGGGTCAGCCCTTGGGCTCTTATACAGATATTTATGAGCCTCAGGCACTCTGTAATACCTATCTGGTTTAACTGGCGCAGGAGGCAAAGAGTCTGGATTAAGGGAAGCCTCAGAGAAAACATCCTGAACAACATCCAAAACAAGAGGTATAGCTAAGGGCCGATGTTGTGGTAAAAACAAAATTCCCTAAGCCTCTTTCGGGAATCAGAAATCCTGGCCTTCCCATTTAAAATGCTCCCTCATAGAATGCAGGGTTTCTGAAAAAGAAAAATCCTCTGGAGGAGAAGCAGAAGGACTGGAATCCTCTGCGACTGAATCAGAATAAGGAGGAAAATCCTGAGTGTCTTCAGCCGAAGACTCTGAGTAATCTGAAGCCTGTTCCAAACATTCTACCTCTGGCTCCACCCTAGGCCTCTTATCTGGAGGGGGCATAGAACCCCTGATTAAGGAAATTAAATCTTCTGCCATTTTAAGCATGTGTTTTTTAGGCACAGAACCTGTAGAACTAGGACTGACACCTGAGGAAGGCAAACCAGGCCTGCCCTTAGAAGGTACCTTAGAGACAGAAGGAAAAGGCCTAACCCCCTTAGACATAGAAGGGAGTACAGCAACCTGAGAGGCCCCCTCAGCCTGACCTGACTCCTGAGAGGCCACATCCTGCAAAATTAACGTCTCCCCCTGAGACACAGCTGAAACCTCTGCTGGATCTACAGATTCCACCGTAGTTTCTAAAGAACCGGCGTCCGGAATGGACGACTCATCCTGCTTGGACCTTAACGATTTTTCCTTGCGCTTCTTAGCGGTAGCGGGCGCCGGAGGATCCGACGGCATATTGTAATTACACCGCTTACCGAAGACAAGCCTAGCGCAATCTAACCTACGTTTAATGGTGCACTTATTAAACCTAGCACAAAAGCGACACCCGACTACGTCGTGCTCAGGCCCCAAACAAGGAATACAGAGAGTGGTAATCCCTATGCGGTATTTGTTTCCCACAAGAAATACAATTATTCACTTTTTCTGACATCCGGAATTAACTGAGGCAAGAAAAAACAAAAATATTCCCCAACGGGGTACTTAGCCCAACTTGGTTTCGGTCTGAAACTCAGAATACGAAAATTTTAGAACGCCGAACGGCACTTGCAAACGCTGCTTCTGCTTCGGACCATGCGGCAAAAAAGACTGAGGATATGACGTCGGTCATGCGCTTTAATACCATGACGCACTGACGTCAGATCTGAGCGCCCATGACCGACGCCAGCCTAATACTTTGGTATTCGGGCTGACCGAGGACAGCGGACTACCCACAAGTTATGACTGCAGCAATGTGAGATGAAGAACATCACTTGGGTGGCCCTCATGGAAGGATATTCCGGAGCACCGCAGAGCCAAAAGATGCTCTCCCTCTAAATATGTCAAATTTGTAGTGAGAAATTTAGCTGTGAGATGAGGACCAGGTAGCCGCCGAACAAATATCATCCGAAGACACCCTGGAAAAAACAAATTGCCGATGTAGCCATGGACCTGGTAGAAAAGGCTTTGATTTGTCCTGGAGGGAACATGCCTCCGCCCTTGTAAATCTGAAGGACGAAAAAGGAAATCCATCTGGCAATGGTTATTTTAAAGATCAGTTTGCCCAGAAAGGGTGTAGAAAAAGGCACAAACAGTTGGTCAGATTTGCGAAAAGCCTTAGTCTTATGTAAATAGAAACACAGCTGTCTCTAAGTCTAACAAATGCAACTTATATTCACCCCTGTTCTGAAAATTTGGGAAAAAAACAGGTAAATGGATAGTCTGATATTAGTTTCTGAGGCCACTTCAGGAAGAAAGGAAGGATTAGTATGAAGTGAAATCCTGTCCTTATGGAAAATTGTATATGGAGGTTTGATAGATGATGCCTGGAATTCTAACACCCTCCTAGCCGAGGTGATAGCCACTAGGAAAGGCAGTCTTCCAAGATAAAAATTTCAGATCCACAGAAGCAGCTGGCTCAAAAGGTGGAGCAACCAGAACTTGTAAAACTAGGATAAGATACCAAAGAGGAGTAGGATCTTTAACTGGGGGTCTTAAGAGAAAGGTACTTTTAATAAATGGTTTTGCCAAGTCTGGAGGAAGCTAATGAATCCATGTTCTCACCTATATGGAAATAGGAGCCAGTTGAACTTTTACTGTAAATGAGCGAGCGCCCTGTTGGAAAATGTACACCAAGAACTCAACGACCCCTGGGACAGGAGCTGTGAAAGGATCCAAATCCCTTTGAGAAGCCCAGATAGAGAAACGCTACCATTTGCTACGGTATAGTTTTCTGGTGGACGATTTATGAGCTGCCACCAGAACAGTCTTGACTGGAGAAGATAGACAGAGTCCTAGCAATCAAGGGAAGTGGAGCAGCCAAGCAGTGAGCTTCAGAATGACCAGGTCTGGGTGAGGGACCCTCAAGGGGTGCAAGATGAGATCTGGTATCGGATCCAAGATCCATGGAGGAACTTTTAGATGAAACCAAAGGAAGGGAAACCAGACTTGGCGAGGCCAGAATGGGGCAATGAGGATTACTTTTGCTCCCCAATCTGCAAGCCTTCTAGAGGAATTTTGTTATGAGAGATAATGGGGGGTAAAGCATAGAGAAGACCGGGAGGCCAAGCATGAAGCAGAGCATCCCTGGGGTATTCCCCCTGTGAGGGGATCAGAGCGAAGAACTTGCTGTACTTTGCTTTGGATGGAGATAAGAGATCACAGCAAGGCCATCCCCACTCGAGGAAGATCTGCTCCGCTACAGAAGGATTCAGAGACCAAATGTAAGGCATCAGAATAGTCCTGCTCAGTTTGTCCCCCAGTATGTTGGATCAACCCGGAATGTACGTTGCAACCAGAAAATCGGCTGGTGGAGATAAGTCCCACACTCTCATGGCCTCATGACAAATTGGGTAAGATCTGGTTCCTCCCAGTTTGTTGATGTACCAGACCACTGACATGTCTGTCAATTGCAATGGTTCCCATAATAAGAAAGGCATGAAGGGTCTGCAACGACAAAAGAACCATCCTCATCTCTAGAACACTGATATGCAAGTTGGTCTCATTCAGGGACCATGTACCTTGGATTATCCTGAATGAGCAATGCCCCCCCCCCATCCTAGTTGGGAGGTGTCTGGTCACCACGGCTTGGAGAAGGGCTGGAATAAATGTTTGTCCCTTGACTAGTTCCGAGGAGCGTATCCACCAGAGGGGGGACTTCCTGCAAGCTTTGCTTATATGAATTGGATGAGTCAATGGCAGATCTAATGACCATTGGACCGTTAGTGTCCACTGTAGAACCCACATATGCAGAACAGCACAGGAAAGAATAATGGTGGCTGCCATGGAACCTAGGACTCGTAATACCGCCTTGGCTGAAGGAAGTTGACACAAAGATCACAGACACATGGAGTCTCAAGCTTCGAACTCTCTCCGGAGTTGGAAAAAAAAAAGTTATGTACTCACCACAGCGTTCCAAGTTTGTAGTCCATCTCCCCCTTCATTCTTACATATGGGTTCGGAGCCGATCCTCTGCTATGACTCTGCCGATTACAAAGTTCGGAGCCTCTAAGTTGGCTCGTGGCAAGGTAGGTATCCCATAATGCACTAGTAACCATCCCTAGATCTTGTTTGCTGCTGTCTATAACAGTGGCATAAAAGTATTTCCACATGGAAAAATAGATGAAAGGTCTCCAAACCTAAAGAAGACTGACATCTAGTCTCCAGATCCGCCAAGGATACATAGATGGGGGTAGGTGGGTGGGTTCAAAAGAATGAAGGGCGAGATGGACTACAAACATAGAACGTTATGGTGAGTACATAACTTCTTTCTGTTCTGTACTCCTATCTCGCCTTCATTCTTACATATGGGACAGCATCCCTAGCACCTTTTTCTCAGGTGGCTCATGGGAATATACTCCTAAGAACCGTGGAGCCAAAGGAGGCTCTACCCCTGGAGGCCAACCAATTTGTAATGAGTAATAAAGGTATGAGGAGTAGCCAAAGTTGCCGCTGAACATGTACTGTCCATTATAATTCTGACTTGAAAAGCGGCAAATGTGGATATAGATCTGGTGGAATGAGCTTGAATTTTAAATGGGAGTTATATGCCTTTTCTAGAGTAAATGAAAGATATGCAATTTGAAATCCAGTCTGATAACGTTATCTTGGAGATTGACATTCCTTTTCTCGTCTCAGAAAAAGATATAAATAATTGGTCTGACTTCCTAAACTCTTTGGTTCTACTCAGCAACAGCTCCTCGTGGTCCTGCAGACTGGTGCTAGCAGCAGAGCAACGAAAAGAGTAACTGCTTTCAAGATCTAAGTACATTTTACTATTACCTGTGCGACCGCCTTTCCTTGCCGAAAAGCAAGTTTAAACTGTTGATTTACCTGTTTTAAGCCTGTTTTCTGTGTTTCTCATACCTGCACTTTAAAAGTTAGTTTGAATTTTAACTGTTGAGGCTGCCCACTCAAGTGTGCTAGCCTGTGTATTGAATTTACTGTACTTTTCCTGTTTATTGGCCGTTTTGGGCCAATTTCTAGCTCTTTAAAGTTCCCTGCATAAAAACCCGCTTTAGCGCGGCTTTGCGCGATTGTGCGCATAGCGCAGCATCGGGCAGCGCCACTTAATCAGGTTTAAGCTATTCCAGGCTCCACAAAGTCTGCTCTTCACTTTTTCCCTTAGAACTGCTCTCTCTCTCAAATTAAACACCATATTCTCAATCTAAGGCCCTCCACTTGCCCATATAAGCAATCTTACAATTCAGCACTAGTAAACTAAAAGCACTACATCCTCATATACTCCCTTCGAGTACCTTGTCCCCTTATTGGTCCTTTTTGATTCAGTGATAAAGGAGTTCCCTATACTATTCTAGCACGTCCAAAGATCAGTTAATGGTTTCCTCTCCAGTCCAGCTGGTGAATCTGGGAATTGAGGCAATGTTACAACTGTCTCATGTACACAGACAACCCTCTCTTCCTCCCAACAAGTTCAAATACATGTGAGAAATGCAACCATATAGCCAAACTGGAGGCTGAAGCGCTCTCAACTCAGAACTGGTGCAACCAGTCAGGAGGAGAAAGTAACCTCTCACACCACAAATCCAGTCTCACATAGTCCTATCACAACAGCAAACCAAACACAAACGCACAAAAACATACTCGGAGGCTCTAAATAAAAATCTGCCTAAGCAGCAGACATCCAAGCAAACACTACCCCAAAACAAAACACGTGCAAAACATAGCTCACAAAGTCAGTGTGCCAAACAGTCACAGCCCTTAAGGCTAAATAACACACCTGATACACTTGTAATAGGTGATTCTATAGTCAGACACACTGACGTCCCGCTCACCAGACTGAACAAAGAGAAGGTCACACTGAGCTGCCTGTCGGGCGCTAGGATCCGCCACAACACAAGCACTCGGGTCACTCCAAAGCAAGTACAAATATGACTCAGTCATTGTACATGCTTGGTGTGAATGACCTGAGACGTACCACCCTCGACTACATGGAGAGACAGAGGAGCTCTCTGATCATGTAGCCCAGGCCGGTATGTCCCTGACCTTGAGCAGCATCTTACCCTCACCTAGAATGATGCCACAGTATCAAGACAAAATGATCAATTTTAACAATTGGCTAAAATTTTGGTGTCATTCAAAGGGGATCCAGTGTCTGTCAGCCTGGGATGACATGCTCGACAAGCCACGTTGCTTCGCTAGGGACGGCTTGCACCTGTCACCCCTGGGCTTTCGGATATTGGCAAAGGCTCTTGCCACCCCCATAGTGCCTTTTTTAGGCAAGGCTCAAAACACAAACCCACCTCCATAGAAAACACAATGAATAAGAAACTAAGGGTAACGCTGCTAAACGCCAGAAGTCTAAGCCTCAAGATGCACGCACTCGAAGCCCTCCTCAGTATGGAGAACATAGATATCTGTGCAGTGACAAGCACCTGGTTCAAGGCTCCAGAGAGCACACCAGCACTACCAAGTTATACCTCGTATCATGCTTTTCGGCCCCAAAACTCAGACAGATTCACAAAAGGAGGGGGGAGTATCCATATTCAAAGATACCCACACCTCCAGGTTAGTGGCGCTGCACGAAGCATCAGAGATCATCCATGTGCAACTAACAGTGGGCAAAACTGCTTTTCAGTTTGTAGCATGTTACAGACCACCCTGTCAAAATCAGGAATCCCACTCTGCTTTCCTGAGAACACAGGAGAATATGAAGATCTCTCCAAACACCATTTTATTGGGCGACTTAAACTACCCAAACAGACTGGGAGCATTACTCAAGCCCAAACACCCTAGCCCAAAGGTTCCTGGAATTTCTAAACTCAAATGCTATGGAACAACTAGTCACCACCCCCACAAGAGGGGAAAACATACTTCACCTAATCATCACCAACATGGGGACTCTATGCTCCATACCAGAGGTATACCCCTCATTGGTAAGATCGGATCATAAATTAATCTCACTGGATATCCACATCCCGACCCCACCCCCAGCCCAGAAAAACAGAGTGAAAAACTTCTCAAAAGCGAACCTCACACTTCTCAGAACTGAGGTGGAATCCTTCAAGGCCCCCGGGCAAGTGGAAACTACGGCCCAAACTGCAGAATCCTATAAAAACTCATTCTATGGACACCTCCAGGAATGCATGGATCATGCTATCCCAAACAAAACCAAGACCCAATCTTCCAAAGGCAGGCATCCAGTCTGGTAGACCCCAGCCATATATAAGCTGTACAACAGAAGGAAGCTACTACAGAATAGAGCAAAATCCCGAAAAGGGAAGGCATCGCTGATCAGTACTAGCAAAAAACTACGATCCCTAAAAATCCTCCAAGGCCAGCTTAGAGACAAAAACTGCACAGGAAACTAAAGATAATCACAAGGCTTTCTTCAGTTATGTTAGGAACTTGGGATGCAACTCCCAGATATGCTCAGAATTGATCCAAAATGACAAAAAATACACTGAACCTATGGACATTGCCAACATCCTGGCAGACAGGTTCAGTGCAAACCCCTCCCCCAAAGAGCAAATATCTATCCCAGCAGAGTGCTGCCTCCTTAACATCTCAGATGTTCAGGTGAAAGCCGCCCTCTCCAAAGCAAAGAAAAACACAGCATCAATGGGACCAGACGGTGTCCCGGGTTGCGTCCTACATGAACTCCAAGAAGAACTAAACCCTCACGTAAAGCTGCTGTACAATCTCAGCCTTACTACAGGATATGTACCCAAAGAATGGCGTACAGCAATAGTGGTCCCACTCCACAAAGGTGGTGGTCTACGGACCCCGAAAACTATCGCCCCATAAGCCTGACCAGCCTAGTCTGCAAAGCTATGGAGAGGATCATCGTGGAACTCAAAGACATTGGGGACCTACAGACACTAGATCCTACCCAATACGGCTTTGTTAAGGGGCAGATCCTGCCTCTTGAACCTGGTCGACTTCTTTGAAACAGTCACCAAGGCCATAGATGAAGGGAAGGTAGTCCACACAGCCTACCTAGAGCTCACAAAAGCATCCGACATAATACCCAACTCCGGCATCATAGATAAGCTATCCAGCTTAAATATAAACCCCTATGTCACTAGATGGGTTGCAAACTGGCTCAAGGACAGAACCCACAAAGTCAGAATTGCTGGAGCCATGTCAGACTAAACCAGTTACAAGTGGCATCCCACAAGGCTCAGTCCTGGAACCTCTCTTCTTCGGTATATATTTTTCTGAGGTACAGGCTAACACGGGAGGACTGTGGCTGACCAAGTTCGCAGATGACTGCAAACTGGGTGCCATAATTAACTCCAGCTGACACGAGCATCCTTCAAAAGGGCCTCACAGAGACAGATAACTGGTGCCAGAGCCATGGCCTAAAGCTAAACGTCAAAAAGTGTATAGTCATACCCTTTGGCAAAAACAAAGTGCCCACAAATTACCACATAGGTGGTAACCCATTAATTACGGAGGAAGTAATTAGGGAGGTGGGGACCCAAGTCGATAGTAATCTCTCATTCGACAACCACATTGCCAAAGTGGTTAGAAAGACCTTCTCTATATAGCCCACCTTATCAATGAAAGGATTCATATCTAGATCAAGAGAGGTCATCGTGCCCCTTTATTCATCCCTCATCAGGCCCATAATACAATACAATGCCCCATTTGGGAAGTACCTTACCAAACACCTGCAGCAACTAGAAAGACCCCAAAAGTACCTCACAAAGAGGATCAAGGGACTCAAACAGATGCCATATGCTGCTCGGTTAAAGAAACTCCAGCTCTACTCAGTTGCATACCGCCTACTTAGAGGCGATCTATGCCTGACGTATAAAGCTATGTCCAACCCGGAATTAACGGACATGCTCCACCTCAAAAAATCCAAATCCCTTAGAGCTACGCGCTCGAGGGACTTGAACCTCAGAACCGAACCGAAATAAATAGGACATGCTGGAGGGACAGATTCATAACCCAAAGGCTCCCTTTGCTCTGGAATAGAATCCCAGTACGTGTTGGGCAGAGCCCCTCACTGACTCTCTTCAAGAGGAATCTTGATGAGTGGATGGGAGATCGTAGGTTTACCCCGGGGATTGCTTGTGTCACTACTAGACAGAGGCACAGTAAACTAACCTTAAAAAGGGCACAGTAAACTCAATTCAAAGGGAGGCGAAAGCCAAACACACTCTGGCTAGGCTTGTAAATGCCCTAGGGCAGATAGACTAGTATGAACCTATGAACCTAAGATAGAACCTTAACTGTCGGTATACATAAAGTTGATGAAACTTGTATTCTACTTTGTTTGTATGATTTGGAAAAAATACTGGCAGTTCAATAGTTTGATTAATATTTGATTGTGAACAAATCTTGTGGAAAAACAAAGGGTTAGTGCGAAGGGAAAAGTACAGTTTTGTACCTACCATAAATGTAGATGTTAGAGTGCTAATACAGCTGCAGTCATAACAGATGGGTTCTCCTGCCGTTAGGCGGGTCCTCGGTCGGCCGAATTCCAAAGTCTAGGTCCGGCGTCGGTTGTCGTCGCTTCTTCCCTGACGTCAGTGCGACAGGGGTACAAAAGAACCAGCAGACGCCATTTTCTTCAGTTTTTCTTGCCCCAGATGTCAGGTGACCCCAGAAGGAAGGCAATACATAAAATAATGTAATAATGCAATGCAATATAATCAAAAAACAGCAGCTGCAAGCAAATGCACCATAAAAGAATACCCCTAGAGGGGAAGGAGGGAGGGAAACCTGGACTGCAGCTGTATTAGCACTCGAACATCTACATTTATGGTAGGTACAAAACTGTACTATGTTCATCGTGCATACACAGCTGCAGTCATAACAGATGGGTAGAATCCCAAAGCTAAGGAAGGGGTGGTAGGCACTAGGTGGAACTAGGAGGAGCCAAAATGCCCTGCAAGACTGCAGTGGCAAAGCCTGCTCTAGATTTGGAGTATAAAGGTAAGTGGTAGTGCTTAGAGAAGGTATGCACAGAACTCCAAGTGGTTGCTTCCAAAATATCCTTGGTAGGTACTCCTCTGAGGAAGGCTGCAGAGGTGGCTGTGGCCCTGGTGGAATGGGTTCTAATGCCTGTAGGTACAGTTTTGCCATGAAAAGAATAGCAAAAGCGTATGCAGTGGGCTATCCATTTTGAGATTGTCTGTTTGGAAACTGGCTTTCCTAGAACTCCTACCGCATAGGCCACAAAGAGCTGTTCTGATTTTCTGAAAGGCTTTGTTCTGTCCAAATAATAGCGCAGTTGCCTGTGGATGTCCAAGGAATGTAGTAATCTCTCCCCTTTGTTTTGAGGATTAGGATAAAATGTAGGTAAATGTATGGCCTGATTTAAAGCTACTCTGGATACCACTTTAGGCATAAAGGACGGGTTGGTTCGTAAGGAAACTCTGACCTGATGGAAGATAAAAGGCTGGACAGCCATGAGAGCCTGTAGTTCTAAAACTCTACGAGCTGAAGTGATAGCCAGAAGGAACGCTGTTTTCCAGGACAAATATTGCAAATCTGATGAGGCAGCTGGCTCAAAAGGAGGCAAGGTCAGTTTTTCCAGAATGAAATTAAGATCCCAAGCAGGTATTGGTTGTTTTCTTGGAGGTCTTAAATTCTTAGTCCCTCTGAGGTACTGTCTTAATAGAGGGTGAGAGAATAAAGGTGGATCAGTGTTGTATTCTGCAGAAATGGCTGAGGCATGGATTTTGATGGAGGATAACGAAAGTCCACTGCTTAGCAGTTCAGCCAAATATTTTAGTATTTGAGGTAAATTCAGTTTTCCAGGGTTCTGGCCCTTTTTCTCATTCCAGACACAAAAACGTTTCCATTTGGCGGAGTAAGCTTTTCTAGTTGGCCTTCTGGCCTCCAAAATGACATCCTGTACCTCCTTGGAAAGTAGGGCCTGCTGTGATGCTAAGGAATCTTCCATGCGGCTAGATTGAGTGTTTTTAGCTGACTGTGAAGAGTTTTGAAGCTGTGCTGAGTCGGAAGAAGAGGCATTAGAGGCAGGGTCCATGGTGGGGAATGCGTCAAGCTCCTCAGGAGTGGGTACCAGTGTTGCCTTGGCCAGTCCGGAGCAATGAGGATCATCTTTGGTCTGTCTGCTCTGGTCTTCAACAGGACTTTGGGCAGCAGAGGAAGAGGCGGGAAGGCATAAACTGTCATTGATGTCCAACTGAAAGAGAGTGTCCACTCTCCAGGCCTTTGGATGGAAGGTCCTTGAGCAAAATTTTGTCAATTGATGATTTTTGTGGGAGGCAAAGAGATCTATGCCTGGCCTTCCCCATTCTTGGATTATTTCTGTAAAAACTTTTGGATGCAACTTCCATTCGTGTGGATCTGTCATTCCTGCTTAGGTTGTCTGCCAGCGTGTTTTCCTTGCCTGGCAAGTACTGTGCTTGTAGTTCCATTTGTAAGTCCATGGCCATGTTCCAAAGTGACATGGCCAGTCTGCATAGGGGGTAAGAATGTGTTCCTCCCTGCTTGTTTATGTACCACATAATTGTGGTGTTGTCCGTTCTTATCAATAGTTGACCTGGTTATAGAAGGTCCTTGAAAGCTATAATAGCATTCATTACTGCTAGCATTTCTTTTTGATTGATGTGAAGGTGCTTTTCTTTTTGGGACCATTTGCCCTGAATACACCGGTCTGTCATGTGCGCCCCCCAGGCGTAGTCCGAGGCGTCTGTTGTAATGACTTGATTTGCTTGAGGCTTGCTGAATGGAAGACCAGTGTTTGTTTGACATGCTTGAGCCCACCACAGAAATTCCTTTTGCAGACATGGAATTAGTGGTATTATTGTTTCCAAACTGTGGCTGTGTTGAGACCATATGTTTCTTAGGTACCATTGTAGTTTTCTCATATGCAGCTTTGCACATGGGATTAGTAAGATGCAAGATGCCATGAATCCCAAAGCCTGCAGGATTTTCCTTGCAGTCAGCCTGGTGGAATTTGCCAGTGTTCTGAAATACTGAATTAGTTGCCCCTGCTTCTCTGGCGTGAGGTAGGCCATCTGGGTGTTTGTGTCCAAATTGGCACCCAGGAAAATTATCTTCCGAGAGGGTATTAGCCTTGATTTCTCTTTGTTGACTGTGTATACCAGAGAGTTTAATAACATTATTGCATAAGCCAGATGTTTCAGAAGAAAGTGCTTGCTGTCCGCTTGGATCAGGCAGTCGTCCAAATAAGGGTATACTTGTATCCCTTGAAGTCTGAAGTACGCACTTACTGATGCCAGGCATTTCGTGAATACTCTGGGCGCAGTAGATAAGCCAAAGGGCAATGCAGAGAATTGATAATGGGTTGAACCTGCAAGAAATCTGAGGTATCTTCTGCAATTTTGTCTGATTGGGACATGCAGGTATGCCTCCTTGAGGTCCAATGTTACCAGCCAAGACTCCTTGCCCAGCATGGGAATAAGTTGCTGCAGAGTGAGCATCTTGAATTTTGGTACGAGTAGGAATGTGTTTAGGATGGAAAGATCCAAAATAGGTCTCCAATCTTTTCCCTTCCTTGGCACCAGAAATAGCCTGGAATAAAAACCTTGACCTTGTTCGTGTGTAGGTACCTCTTGAATAGCTTTCATGTTTATAAGATCTGAAATTTGCTTTTGTGCCTCTGCCCTTTGATTGTGTGGCAGGTTTGGCATGCCTCTCATTTTTGGAAGGGTATGAAAATGGAATTTGTAGCCTCTGTTTATAATGTCCAGGATCCATTTGTCCTTTGACACAACATGCCAATTTTTTGAAAATAGTGCCAGCTTTCCTCCTAAGGGGGCTGCCATTTGAGCCCTGGTTGATATGCAAAGGGGAAAGTCACTGGGTTTGCTTTCTGAAAGATTGCGAGTTGTCCTCACCACCTCTGTGTAGGAGCTTGCCATTGTCTGCCTCTGTACGATCCTTGTGATTGTCCTCTGCCCCTCGGACGCCTGTATCTGTCTCTTTGGGGTCTGTCTGTGGCAGTAAAGGACCAGTTTTTGGAAGGCCAATTTCTACTAAAACGTGGGGGTTGAACCTGTAGAAATTCTTTCACAGTTTGCATTGATTTAGCCTTTTCCTCCATTTTCCGTAATACTTCCTCAGCATTTGCTCCAAATAGTACATCCTTTTGAAGAGGGGTGTCTAGTAATTTAGCTTTGACATGATCAGGCAAGGCTTGTTCCTTGAGCCAGGCATGCCTACGTATGACTGAGCCTGTAACAGCAGCTCTACATGAGGCCTCTAGAGCATCAAAAACACATTGTAAGGTATGTTTACCCACTTGTTCTGCACTATGCATCAAATCCTGCAACTCCAAGTCTGGTTGTTCAGGTTGTGACATTTTACTTTTCAATTGAGATAACAGAAACTGTTGGTATTTTAGCATATGAAACTGACAGTTTAAGGCCCTCATGGATAAGGTAGCAGAGGTATATACCTTTTTTCCCCAACTTTCTAAGGATCTGGAATCTCTATCAGAAGGCAATGGATTTTTGGCAATGGAGGCCTTAACTCCCTTGGGCCCCTGTGAAATGGTTTCTAGGTCAGCAGCATGGCTTTTGTATAGAAATTGGTGAGAGTCAGGAACCCTGTAGTACCAGTCAGGCTTAACTGGAGCTGGAGGTAGAGAGTCCGGGTTAAGGCAGGCCTCCGAGTAAACATCATCTAGGATGTCCAAGACAGGAGTTATAGCCAGAGGCCTGTGCTGGGGTAACTAAAGAAATTCCCTGAGCCTTTTCTTGGAATCTGAATAATCCTGGCCTTCCCAGTGGAAGTGTTCCCTTAAGGTATGCAAAGTTTCCCCAAATGAGTAATCCTCAGGGGGGGATACAGAAGGAATAGATTCCTCTGCATCAGTCTCTTCAAAAGGGGAGCAAGACTGTTCCTGATCATCAGAGTGTTCTGAAATAATGGAGCCCTGATCAGAGGAGGGGGAATCTTCCTCCACTCTGGGCCTTTTGTCCGGAGGAGGCTGAGACCTCTGATTAGAGTAATTAAATCCTCAGCCATTTTAAGCATCTGTTTCTTAGGCATGGGGCCTGGAGATGGGCCCTGTGTAGCTGGTCTCTTAGGGTGCATGGTTGCTTTAGACTTGGTGAAAGCCTTGATGGAGAAAGAGGAAGGTCTGAAGACACCTTGAGTGGAGGTGGACCTGTCCACATTCTGTGTTTCAACGCCAAGAGTGGCTTCGGTATCTGTAGTCGGGGTGTGGGCCAAGGAGCCTGTGACCTCGGGTACAGGAGACACCGCCAAAGATGTGTCGTCGGTAATCAGGGGCTGCGTAGGCGCCTCGCTGAGAACCGGACCACGTGTAGTCGGCTTTGGCGTGGTGTCGGTAGAGGCCGCGGACCTCGAGTGTCGGTCCTTGTCTTTGCGTTTTTTAGACAAAACCGGAGTCGGAGTATCCGACGACATAGTATAGTTAAATGCTTTCCCAAAAAAATGCTGGGCGAACTCAGCCAGCCGCTTAATAGTGCGTTTATTGAATGTAGCACAAAAGCGACAGACCGAGACGTCGTGGTCTGAGCCTAAGCAAGGAATACAGAGGGAATGGAAATCCTTATGCAGTATTTGCTTCCCACAATAAATGCAATTATTAACTTTGTCTGACATCGGTCTGAGGCAAGAAAAGGTTCCCCAACGGGGTACTTAGCTTTTAAGAAGACTTCGGTTTCCAATTTTTCGTAATCTCAGGAGCTGGCCGACCGGCACTTGCGAACTGCTGCTGCTGCTTCGGGCACCGCGCGGCAAGAAAGACTGAAGAAAATGGCGTCGGCTGGTTATTTTGTACCCCCTGTCGCACTGACGTCAGGGAAGAAGCGACAACAACCGACGCCGGACCTAGACTTTGGAATTCAGCTGACCGAGGACTCGCCTGACGGCAGGAGAACCCATCTGTTGTGACTGCAGCTGTATGCACGATGAACATCACTGTCTCTATGTAATATCAAGTAAGGAGGTTTGACAGAGTGCTTGCAGCTCTGACACTCTTCTGGCGGACATAATGGCTACCAGAAAAATGATCTTCCATGAAAGGAACTTTAAATCACATGTATGTGAAGGTTCGAAAGGCGGTGAGGTAAGTTCTGAAAAAACAAAATTTAAATCCCAGGGAAATGCAGATTCTTGAAAAGGTCTTAGAAAGGCAGTGCCTTTTAAAAATGATTTACACAATCTGTCAGCCATACGATTAGGTTCATGTTGCCCCAAATGAAAATTGGAGATAGCTGATAATTGAACTTTGATTGTAGCAGCAGCTGATCCCCGATGAAAAAGTTTGGTTAGAAATTCTAATACCAAGGAAATAGAGGCTGTGTATGGATCTATGTTCTCAGCTTGTGCCCAAAGGGAAAATGTTTTCCATTTGCTAGTGTACAATTTTCTTGTGGAAGGTTTAAGAGATGACATCAGGATGTGTAACCACAGGGGAGAAATCATGAACCCTGACTAGGGATGGAAGTGGAGTAGCCACGCTGTCAAGTTGAGGGTGTTGAGACGGGGATGGAATGTGCCTGACATGTGTGCCAGAAGGTCTGGTACTGGGTCCAGAGTCCATGGATCGTCCAGGTGAGGCCCGAGGAAGGGGAACCAAATCTGACGAGGCCAGTAAGGAGTGATGAGAATCATTCTGCTTTCTAAAGACTTTGCTTTCTGGATAACTTTCGATATTAGCTGAAAGGGAGGAAAAGCATAAAGAAGTCCCAAGGGCCAATTGTGGACAAGTGCGTCTCTCGGTATCTCCCCTGGGGGGTGGGGGTAAGAGTAAAGTAGCTGCTGCATTTGGTGTTCATTTGCGGAAAATATGTTCTGTGACTTTCTGATTCAGAGACCACTCGTGAGGCATCAAGATTGCCCTGCTGAGCTTGTCAGCTATCACACTGGTTTCTCCCCGGGATACGTGTTCAACTAAAAAGCGTTGGGAAGATCTTGCCCACTGCCAAACATGTAGGGCTTCTCGACATAGGGGATAGGATCTGGTTCCCCCTTGTTTGTTCATATACCATACCACTGACATATTGTCTATCTGGACAGCTATTATCCCTAGAGAAAGAAAATCGTGAAGTGCTTACAATGCTAGTAGCACTGCTGTCATCTCTAGAACACTGATATGCAAGTGAGTCTCGTGTTCTTGCCATGTGCCTTGGACTGTCCTTCCTAGATAATACCCCCCCCCCCAATCTGTGAGGCATCCGTGGTCACAGTAACAACGGGTTGGCGACGAATGAATCGTCTCCCTATCGTTAGTTGACTGGACTGGATCCACCAATAAAGGTCCTTTTTGCAAGATTCAGTTATTAAAATGGGATGAGAAAGGGGCAGTTGCTGAAGAGACCTCTGGGAGAAAAGTAGCAACTGTAGAATTCTCATATGTAGTCTGGCTAACGGAACTAGAGTTATAGTAGAGGCCATAGTTCCCAGTAGCTTGAGCACAGTCTTCGCTTTGACCTTGTGATGGGGAAGCAGGCTGTATATTTGTTGTCTTAGTTTTGGCACTCTGACTGAAGGCGAGCCATCATTGCAACTGTGTATTTCTGCACCTATAAAAGTCGCACACTGAGTGGGCGACAAGACTGACTTTTCCCAATTTATAGTGATGCCTAGCTGAGTACAGACTTGGATGGTTGAAACCCTGGCTTGTAGAAGTAGATATGCCTGGTGGTGGCAGTCAGGAGCCAGTCATCAAGGTACGGAAACACTTGGAATCCAGGAAGTCTCAAGTGAGCAGTTACTACCTCCATGCATTCGGTTAACACCCTGGGGGCTGTGGAGAGACCAAAGGGCAGAGCACGAAATTGGTAATGACTGGCTCCCAGCCAGAAGCGTAAATGACTCCTTGATGCTCTGTCCATTTTTATGTGGAAGTACGTATCTTGGAGGTCAATGGAGCACATCCAATTGTCTTTCCCTAACTGAGGGAGTACAGCCTGCAGTGTTACCATTCGGAACTTGGACTTAACTGATTCGTTTAACTTGCTGAGATCCAAGATGGGCCACCAGTCCCCTGTTCGTTTCGGCACTAAAGAATCTGGAGTAAGTTCCGAATCCTATCTGATCTGCGGGGACTGTTTGGATGACTCTTTCGGAGCAACTTTTGGACTTCTACAGTTGCTTGATCCCGGTGATTGGGTGGAACATCTGGGATATTCTTGGTTAGATGAGGTGGAAGAGATAAGGATATGGAGTATCCCCTGGAAATTATCCTTTGCACCCACTTGTCTTGTTGTCTTGTGTGATGTCGTGCCAGACTTCTGGGTACAAGGATAAGTGAACCCTGACTGGCTCCAGAGAAGTGCAGCCGGGCCTCACTGCAGGAGCACTGATAGGGACGTCCACGAAAGGAATCGGTCACCCTGGTTTTGCGGAACCCCCTGCCTCTAGGGCGACGTCTATCACTATTTCCTCCTCCTCTGCCTCTGGAGAAGGAATCACCTTGTGCATCTGGGAAAAATCTCAGATTTCTTGAACCACATTTTTCCCCCTTTCTAACCTGTAGCATATGGCCTAGAAGGGACAGAAACTTACTCCCACGGCAGAGAGAGTTCTTCCCTTTCTGGTCGCATCTGGTGAGTGCGTCTTTTACCTTTGGTCCACACAGAGAGGAACCGTCAAAGGGGGCATTGGTAAATGTAGATTTGAAAGGCTCCGCACAGTTACACAAGCACATCCATGAGCATCTCCTAAGGGAAACTCCTGAACCCGCTGCCCTGCTCGTTCCATCTGCTGCGCAAGTTATCAGCTTCATGGAGGAGTTAACAATAGAGTTCAAGGTGGACAACTGAGCAGAAACCTTCTCAGGGACTCCTTCAGTTAAGGTACCTTGGAGAGCATCTCCCAGCTCTTTTAGGAGTTATCTTTGAAGCCTAGTAAAATGGGTGAGGTAAATTCAGCGATCAGGGTGCAAAAGCCGCTGGAGAAAAAATACACTTCCCATATCTGTCCATCGTTCGAGACTCTGTTCGGTGGGTGGACAGATGAAGATGTCTCTGGCAGTTCCTTCTTTGCAGCTATTGCCACCACCATGGCATCTACAGGCACACCTTTGGTCAGAAACTCTTTCCTTAGGAGCTGAAAGGAATTTGTTCGGCCTTCTAGGGACTGGTTCCACGGTGTCAGGAGTTTCCCCACACCTTTCGACTCACCAAATGTAACAGCTCATCGAAAGGTGGAGACACGCAAGAGGCTGAAGGTTGAGACCCAAGAGGCTGAAGGTTGAGACCCAAAAGCCTTCAGGTACACTGACTCCTCATTAGAAGGTGATGGTGGGCCAGCCACCTCTTTCAAGATCTCTAGGATATCTACGAAGGAGATATCAGAGGTCAACCTAGGGTACTCTTCTGACTCAAGGTCAGTGTCAGAGGTGATGGACTCATTAGGGGAGTCTACATGCTTCCTCTTGCAAGTTTTCTTCCAAGGAGGCTCCTCAGAAGGATATTCTGCGGAGATCTTGGAAGACTGGGGGCCACCCAAGGGGGGACTCCTGAGGCTGCAGGTCTGTTCTGTCATGAGAGAGAGATGGTGCTGAGACAGAGGTCGGAGCTTGAGGGGGGAAGAACATGGGTACCATTGTGTAGAGCTGAAGACCTAGACAGCACGCTCATCATCTCTAAGGCAGATCCCTCCGGCTCCAAGGACACCACCGGTTCGGAAGAAACGGAAGTAGCCCCCGGCTCCGAAGCAATCGGCTCAGACAGAAGTAGAATCCGAGCTTAGCCGAGCCAACGCACCGAGAGGTAGGCTCGGAATCTAAGTAATTTGGGTCCAAGCGTCCCCATCTGGGCCGAATGGAGAGCTTCGGCTCCTAGACACCAAGGACGGCACCGGTATCACAGCAGAACTCTGCTCCAAGAAAGCCACTTGGGGTGCTGGAACCAACGGTTCCACAACAAATGGCACAGATAGATCTGGCTCCGAAAGACAGGCATGGCTCGGAGGAACAGAAGCAGGTAATATGGCCTTATACGGCTCCGGAACAGACTGGGTCGGAGCAGACAAAATTGCTAGCTCTGACTACTTCCAAAGTCTAAGTACCACCCCCTGTCGACATCCTCCTCAGAAAGACTCCTGGAGGATCTGGAAGACAAGGTAGGGGATCGAGATATCAGCAAAACTGGAGATCTAAGTGTCGGGGATACTGGTAGTAAGTCTCTTGACCAGATCCGAGGTATGGATTAAGCTGTAGGCCCCAAGAAACTTGGGGCTGAAACTGGAAGGTCTATATCAATAACCTCAACCAGCTCCAAAGGCAGAGGAGCCGAAGAGGTACAAGGTTTGTCAACTTTGGCAACTTTCGCTGGAGGTCTTGATTTGTCAGTCTTTGTAGAAGACAGTCTTCACCGACTTAACCTTCTCTTTTTTTGAAGAGGGAGACCTGGAGTGAGGAGGAAGAACTAGCTAAATCCTCCTCAAGGAAGGTTTAAGACCACCTCTCAAAATCAGTTTGTTCTTCCTTTTCTGGAGAACCCGGGAACTAAAAGAATAGCAAAAAGTACATGTCTCCTGTAGATGTATGGCTCCCAAAACAAATACTGTGCCAGTCAGGGACATTTTTTGTGAACATTTTAGGCATTTCTTAAAACCTGAAGGTTTAAGGTCTTAGCCGTGAACAGAGGGGTACATGAGATAAAGAATAAACAAGCAACAGAAAGGCAAAAGTAGGTCCTTAACTAAAAAAATGGACCTATGCCTGAGAAAAATTAATAACTAGCACAATAAAGCAAAGGGATACCACTAAGGAAGGCCTGCAGAAGCGACAGCCAACAAATAGCTTCAGAAACACACTAACTACTTGCAAGTTAACAGCAGCAAGCTATTAATACTAAACTAACTTTACAGTAAAAAAGAACACTAAATATTGGAATAAAAAATATTCCAACTTGGCCACAGTCAAGAAAGAGAACACTTCTGAAATCGTAGAGCGACAAATGAGATCTGGCGATTGTTACTAGTGCATTATGGGATACCTACCTTGCCACGAGCCAACTTAGAGACGTCAAGCTTTGTAATCGTCAGAGTCAAAGCAGAGGATTGGCTCCGAACCCATATGTAAGAATGAAAGCAAGATAGGACTACAGAACATCTTTGGTTTGCAACGTGTCTATCCTTGCTCCAATGTAGTCTAAAACCTGGACTGGCTCTAGAGAAGAATTGGATGCGTTTATCATAATTCCCAGAAAGTCTGACAGATTCAGGAAATAGTCTCTGGCCTGACAAAGTAGACGCTTGGTGGGAGCAGCAAGGAGCCAATAGTCCAGGTGTGGAAAGACCTGTATTCCCGGGAGCATCAGGTGAACCACTACTACTGCCGTGCCCTTGAACACCCTGGGGGCTGTGGTGAGACTGAACAGTAGGCCTCGAAACTGATGACTGGCCCCTAACCAAAAGCAGAACCTCCTGGAGCATCTGTGCACCTTAATATGGTAGCAGGCATCCTGGAGATTTATGCAGCACATCGCCATTCTCCTGCAGGAGAGGCAGGATGGCCTGCAATGTGACCATCCGGAACATTTTCTTTGGCAACTGACAAATTCAGGGTGGAAGGATCCAGAAAAGGTCTTGGGTCCCCAGTCTTTTTTGGCACCAAAAAGAAACTGGAGTAGATGCCTGATCCAGACTGATCTCGGGAGATAGACTGGATGACTCATTTCCTTAGCAGCGTGTCTATTTCGAGCACTGCTACCTTCCTTTGCACGGGTGGAATGTCTGGGAGGTGTTTTGTGGGAACAGGAGGAACCACAAAAGGGGATGGTGAAACCTCTGGATATTATGTGAAGCACACAACGGTCGGGTTGACAGACTCTAATGTGGTCAGGTACAGCGAAAGACTACCTCAGACTGCTTCCAGAGTAATCAGGCAACCACTCAGGGCTGCTACGCGGGCCTGCCCGAGAACAGTTCGAGACCCGAAATTTCTCGGACCCCCTGCCTCTGGGGGAAGACTAGTCCAGTGTGTCCCGGGAATAAGACTTCCGGAACCACATCTTTTTCCTCTGCTGATTCCTGGAAAAGGATCTTTGAGGATTCGAGAAAGGGATCCCAACGGGAGACAGCATCTTCCTGTCTTTTTCTCTCTGGACTAACATCTCATTAATAGTCTTCCCAAACATGAAAGAACTGTCATAAAGGGCATTCGCGAAAGATGCCTTAAAGGGTTCCGTGAACTGACATAACCTGAGCTAGGCGTGTCACCTCATGGCAACACCGGACCAGGCTGCTCTTGCCGCTCCCTCTGTGGCATCCAAAAAGAGGCGCATGGACATTTTAGAAACCACTGAGTGTGGCCATTCGCACGAAGAATAAACGCTTATCCTCCGGTGACATGGACTCAGAGGGCGATTCAGTTAGCTGTCTGACTAGTTCACGGTACAGTTGAGTGACATGGGCCAAATAATTCAGCACCCTTACGGAAAAGGTGGTTGACGCATACACCCACTTTCCTAGACGACCCATCGTCCTGGACTCTGTCGGGGGATGGACCATAGAACTTTCCTAAGCTAGTTCTTTCTTGGTGGCAGTTACCACCAAAGTGTCTATAGGGGACCCCTTATTCCAACTCGGCCTATCCACAGCAGGACTCAGACGCTTGTCTGGATGCTTCGGGATTGGCTCCACTGTGTCCAATTCCTTCCATGACCGGGTGGTAATGACATCTACCAAGGGATCCGTGCGGGAGGGGCCCTGAAGTAGTATACGGTCCAGTGCCCAAGGATTCCAGAAACACAGACTCGTCAGAGGAAGACTTGGGGGAGGACCAACCCGACCCATCCACGCTGGCGCAGGATTTCCATGATGTCTCCAAAGGAGACATAGTCGGGAGGTGATCTGGGGAACCTTATCCTTACTTCCAATCAGTGTCCTCGTTGTGGGACTCTGGGGGGAGGAGTCCAGGTGCCTCCTGCTGCACGTTTGAGAGGAACCTCTTCGGTCTGGACCTTCGGAGAGGACTCGCAAAACACCTCTTGTTCGAGGGGAACAGTCTGGGGCACACAGAGCATGGACTGTCCCTGAATGGGACAAATGGCAGAAGTCGGACCCAGAGCCAAGGGGGTAGGGGCAGAATCAGAGGAGATAGTCAAAGGCCTTGATCCACTGGAAAGAACTCTTTCCACTACGTTGAAAGCAGAAGAGCGAGCCTCCCGGGAAGTAATGAAAAAGCTGCTCTTCCTAGATCCGACGGGGGGGGGGGGTCAGAGCCGAGCCCTTCGGAGCAGAGATACAGAGGAGAGGGCCATGAGCAGACAAGTCTGCGCCAATGGAGAAAAACCCAACCCCTTGGATCTGATGCCCAGGCTTCGGCTCTGAGAGGAGCTCGGGTCCGAACTACTCAGGTCCAACGTGCTAAAGGTAACTGCCAGCATCAAGGTATCCGGTACCATCAGTGCCGACCCGCTGACTCCAGGACCTCTCACATCAATAAACTCAAGACACCGGGAGTCGGATATGAGAAGGCGTTATAGGGGTGAAAAAGGAAAGTGAGCCCCCCCCCCCTCCAGAGGGAGAGGGGGCTGGCAAGACCCCCATCAGAATCTGGGTGCAGATAAACCTTATTTTGTCCATGTCTCCCTCACTCAAGCTTCTGGTGGAGCGCGACTAGGCCAGACACCGATTGGGAGAGTTGATGTACAGACGCCCTAGAAGTAGGTCTAGGCTACTCTGGCGACAATTTGGGCGAGAAGAGGAGTGCTAGGCCTGGACATCATTTGTTGCTTCTGAGGAGGACCCATCGGATACGACCGGTACAGGGATCTCTTCCTCCCTTTGTCTTTTTCCTTTTCTTTTTTTTTTTTTCTCCTGTGCTCCCTATCCACAGACCTCACAGCAGGAGAGCGAGTCCCAGCCTCAGAGGGAGGGGAAGAAAACATAGCATAAGCAGCAGCAGTCACAGCCGTGCCTGTAGCCAAAGCGGAGACAGCCACCTCCATAGCAGAGAGAAATCCCTTCAAGACTAATTTATCCCCAAGATCTTTCAGGGCCCTGGGGTTAAACCCAGTGCAAATATTGCAGACGGAAGAAAGATGGGAAACCCCAAACAATCCACACACTGTGGCCATCAGAGACCACTTGTGCCCATACTCTGTGCACTTTCTAAATACCAGCTTCTGCTGATCAGCAATCACAATGCACAAGGCCCTAACCTGCCCGACCAGCCCCACACCCAAACTGACCAACAAGGAGGGGGAAGGGTGAAGAAGGGCACTACACTTACTGAAGCAAATTTTTTTTTTTTGTAAACACGACGCAAAAGCAAAAGGGGAAGCCAAGAAGGGAAAAGAAACCTACCTAAAACTACTCGCCACACCTGGAGCTCCGAGACCATGATGCTAGGGCTAAGCCGTGGCAAACGAGATCGGAGGGAAGGAAGGAGATGGAGTATTATGGGTAAGGGGAGGAACTTGGAGATCAGATGATGGTGAAGCTGCAGTCTCGGATCTGATCCGGATCCGAATACCCACAAGTTCATGATCAAATAAAGTGAACCTCTTAAGATCAGATTACATTACAAATCCTTTCGGAAGTGAGCTACATCTGGTAACTACCTTAATACACACTCCCAAGACCACACACACTAATCAGGGATTTGAGGACACATGCAGACAGTAACCTGGCTTTCAACCCTCTTGTGTCTCCTGTAGTAAGGAATTCATACTGCTGCACAACCTATAAAGCAAGAATATAGCAAGTAGGTCCAAGGAAACTCATTCCACGTTATTCCTCCATCATCAGATCAATTATAGAGTACAATGCCCCCTTCAGTACCTGACCAGGCACATGCCAAGTGAAGTTCCTCATGAAAAGTATACAGGGCATAAACATGTACTATGCAGACTGGCTCAAAGACCTATCCGTGTCCTTGGAATCATATGCTCATAGTAGAGTACTAGGCTAGCTGCCCTTGCGAGCCATTTTAAGCAAAGCCAATTTCCCTTTTGCTGCTCGAATTATCCTATCCCATTTATTAGACTGGCCCTACCCATCCCATGGTCAATAATTACATATTACCACAAATGAGAGTAACTAGGATCATACTGTAGATAATCTGAGGGCACCCATGCATGGGAAAAAAAGCAATCAGGAGCACCATCTGTCCAACTGTAGTAGGCAGGGGGGGGGGGGCCTGGGTAAGTTTTTGTTTCCCATCCTTAGATCCAAACTATGCTATGCTAACTATGGTCAGGGATGAGCATTGTTTTGTGCATGAGAGAAGTCTGCTCCAGAGCAATAACATCTTTTCTGAGATATACCTGTTCCTCCAAACCATTCTGTAGATGTTGCAGAAGATGTTTAGATATCTAGACAGTATTTCTGATGCCATCTGACTTGCTGATGTGCAGTAAAATCCATCAGTACTGTGGGCAGAGCATGCTTTTTAAACCAGACACAGCTCACCTATCAGCAGTCTGGCAGACAGAGAAAATTAACAGGGCTTTGAGATGGTCCATGTTTAGGCCCTGTACCCCTTTTGGTAAGGTATCTGAGCATTCCAGTTGCTTTGTGTGCCTGGACAGATGCCAAAAGGGGCAGTATACCTCATGACAGACATAATGAAGGCCAAGTAAGGGGGGGCAATGACAATTAAATGTAGACAAGTTTTGTTTACAAGCTATGCAATAGAGGATGACTTTCCTACAAAAATGGACATGTTGGTGAAAGGCTAGGTTACTGTTTACATGAGTTTCCCAATTCCTAATAACTGGGTCAACTCTTGAGAGTGCCACCAGTGTGCTAGTTCACCAACGTAGAGGACTTCCAAAAGGCTACCATAAAGCATTTTTTGGTATTAAGTTTCAGTACATCATTTTGGAACCAGTTATTTCAGACAAACTTTCTTGCAAGATGGCAAAGTCATTTGGGGATTCAATGACTGATCCAAGCTTGCAGTTACCTGCAAATTTAGTCATCCAGATGCCTTTGGTAATGGCTTTTACTCGGGAAAAGAAGATGCCAAACATGAAAGGTCCCAGCACAGAATACAGAGACTGGCCCCCTGGCTCACAGATAGGACACGATGCAGGAAATGAAAATAGTGGAAGTTACCCCTATAGTCAGCAATCCAGCAAGACATAGGGGCTTACTCCTAGTTTACTTCGGAATTTTACTATGCCCCAGTGGAGACTCAAAAGCTTTGGTTAAATTGAGTCTGTACTCCTATAGACTATTTAGAGATTGGTGCCTAGACTGGCATACAAGACCTCCTTGGATCCCACTATGTTGGACCTTCTGCTTATCCACAAAACAAACGGCATCAGAATTACACAATTAAGGGACTTGAACCTTGCTGATGATATAAACAGGACACATTGGAGAGACAGGAGTGCATCTCAGAGACTACCCTCTCTGTGGAATAGGCTTCCCATCCACATGAATCAGAGTTCTTTCCTAAATCAATTCAAGTGTAACTTGTGCTAGTAGATGGGGAAGTGGAAATTAATCCTTGGTCTGACACCTACATCCCAAATGAACACGAGCAGTCAGTAAATGCTTGATCACCCAATCCTGAGCCTACATATACCACTTAGAATAATTTTAAGATTCCTAAAACTTATCAGATGAGCCATTCATCCCAAATATGTAAACATAAAAACTCCTGTGTTTGTCAGCCTAGTATAAAACTATGAAGAAATGGAAATTAGTCATCTGTTCAAGAATCAAAAACAGCTGCATGTTAACTAGAAAATTAGTTTCAGCTAAGTGCTAAACATAACTAGCACTGCACAGGAAAATTGGCATTATTGAAAAGAAAGACTATTACTGTCTCAGGAGAAAGCATAACTCTGTTAGTAACCTATCAAACAGATGGAGTAAATCCACTGTCACCGTACTCACACAACGGATATTCTGCATACAGGTAACTTATGCCCAACCAGACTACCAGAGCTTTACCCTCTCCAGAGAATCAGCCAACATCCTCCAAAAACATCAGTGGTATAAAGGATGTGTTAGCTGATAAAAGCTTGAAGTCCTTCCTGGCCCAACAAAGGCGGAGGGGAAAAGTACAGTTGTGTACACTTACCATAAAGATAGATGTTAGTGTATTCACTGTTGCAGTCATTACATTTGGATAATCTGCTGGCAGGTTGCCCTCAGTCTGCCTGAATTCCAGAGTCTGGGGTCCTGCATCGGTTGCTGTCTCCTCTTCCATCAAGTCAGGTCATCAGGGGTATAAAACTAGCAGCAGACGCCATTTTCTTTAGTTTTTCTTGCTCCCGATGTCAAGTGCCCCCCAAAAGGTAGCAAAAATATATACATAACTATATATACATGCAACAATACAAACTTTACCTTAATCTACAAGCAAATACACCACATAGATTGTAGAAGTTAGTGAAGGAAAGAAACTCCAGAATGAAAGGGGTATGGCGGGCGGGTATCCTGGACTGCAACAGTGAAAACACTAACATCTACATTTATTGTAAGTGTACACAAGTGTACCATGTTCTTCGTGTTTCACTGTTGCAGTCATAACATTTGGGTAGAATTCCAAAGCTATGGATGGGAAGCTGGAGCTAAACAGCATTAGGGGCGGCTATAAGGCCCTGCAGAACTGCAGTGGCAAAGCCTGCCCTGGACTTAGAGAGGCAAATGATAATGCTTTGCAAAGGTATGAACAGAACTCAAGTAGCAGCCTCTAGTGGAATGAGACCTAATGCCCTTGGACACATGTTTACCACGGTGTAAGTAGCAGAAACGAATGCAGTGGCTTATCCACTTTGAAATAGTCTGCTTTGAAATAGCCTTTCCTTCTGATCCTGCAGCATACATCAATAGTAATTGCTCAGTTTTTCTTGGAGCTTTAGTCCTGCTCCAGTAGAATCTTAGTTGTCTGTGTACGTCCAAGGAATACAGAATTCTCTCCCCCTTGTTCTGCGGATTTGGATAAAAGGTTGGCAGATGAATATTTTGGTTAAGAGCCACACTGGAAACCACCTAAGGCATAAATGAAGGATTGGTCCTCAGGGACACCCTGTCTGGGTAAAATATGATAAAAGGCTCCACAGCCATGAGGGCCTGTAAATCTGACACTGCTCTTGCTGAAGTAATTGCTAGGAGCAGAGCTGTTTTCCATAAGAAAGTACAGTTTTGTACCTACCATAAATGTAGATGTTCGAGTGCTCATACAGCTGCAGTCATTACAGATGGGTTATCCCTGCCATCAGGTGGGTCCTCGGTCGGCCGAATTCCAAAGTCTAGGTCCGGCGTCGGGTGTTGTCGCTTCTTCCCTGACGTCAGTGCGGCAGGGGTATAAAAAGAGGCAGCCGACGCCATTTTCTTCAGTTTTTCTTGCCCCAGATGTCAGGTGCCCCAAGAAGGAAGGCAAAACATAAATTTATGCAAACATGCAATATAGAATAATCAAAATACAGTAGTTGCAAGCAAATACACCATAAGAGAATACCCCAAATAGGTTGTATGATAAGGTGTATGTCATAGGGCCTGTCCTAAGAGGGGACAGAGGGGGGGTAACCTGGACTGCAGCTGTATGAGCACTCTAACATCTACATTTATGGTAGGTACAAAACTGTACTATGTGTATCGTGCATACAGCTGCAGTCATTACAGATGGGAAGAATCCCAAAGCTAAGTAGGGGTGGTAGGCACTAAGTGGAAGTAGGAGGAGCGAGGATGCCCTGCAAGACTGCTGTGGCAAAACCCCCTCTAGATTTAGAGTATAGTGGAAGGTGATAGTGCTTGGAGAAAGTGTGGACTGAACTCCAAGTGGCTGCTTCCAAAATGTCCTTGGTAGGGACCACCCTGAGGAAGGCTGCAGAGGTAGCTGTGGCCCTGGTGGAGTGGGATCTGATGCATGCAGGCACAGTTTTTCCATGAAATAAGTAACAGAAGCGTATGCAGTGGGGGCTATCCATTTTGAAATTGTCTGTTTGGAAATGGCCTTTCATTGAGCACCTGTAGCATAGGACACAGAGTTGCTCGGATTTCCTGAAAGGCTTTGTCCTGTCCAAATAGTAACGAAGTTGTCTGTGAATGTCCAAGGAATGTTGTAGCCTTTCCCCTTTGTTTTGTGGATTAGGATAAAAGGTAGGTAAGTGGATAGTCTGATTTGAAGCTACACTGGATATTACACCTTTGGCATAAAGGTAGGGTTGGTTCATAAGGAAACTCTGTCCTGATGGAAAATGATGAATGGTTGCACAGCCATGAGGGTCTGTAGCTCAGAAACCCTGCGTGCTGAGGTAAAAGCCAGAAGAAAGGCTGTTTTCCATGACAAGTATTGTAGTTCTGTTGAAGCTGGCTCGAAGGGAGGAAGGGTCAGCTTTTCCAATACGAAGTTGAGGTCCCAAGCAGGGACTGGTGGTTTCCTTGGGGGTTTTATATTCTTTGCCCCTCTGAGGAACTGCCTTAAGAGAGGATGAGAGAATAAAGGAGGATCTGTGTTGTATTGTGCAGAAATGGCAAGTGTGGATCTTGGAGGAGAAGGAAAGTCCACTGTTAAACATCTCAGCTAGGTACTGTAAAATTTGAGGCATATTTATTACCCAAGGATTCTGGCCCTTTTCTTGATTCCAGGCACAAAATAGTTTCCATTTGGCGGAGTAGGCTTTTCTAGTAGAAGGTCTTCTGGCCTCCAAGATGACATCCTGCACCTCCTTGGAGAGGAGAGTCTGTTGGGAAATCAAGGAATGCTCCATGCAGCTAGATTTAGGGTTTTGAGCTGGCTGTGAAGGGTTTTGTAGTTGTGCTGGGACAACAGAAGAGGGACTAGAGGTAGGATCCATGGTGGGGAATGTGTCAGGCTCTTCAGGAGCGGATACCAGTGTTGTCTTGGCCAGTCTGGAGCAATGAGAATCATTTTCGGCCTCTCTGCTCTGGCTTTTAATAGAACTTTGGGCAGCAGAGGAAGAGGCGGGAAGGCATAGACTGTCAATGTTGTCCAATTGAAAGAGTGCGTCCACTCTCCAGGCCTGTGGAGGATAGGCCCTTGAACAAAATTTTTTCAACTGGTAATTTCTGTGGGTAGCGAAGAGATCTATGTCTGGCTGCCCTCATGCCTGAGTTCTTTGTGAAAACTTGAGGATGCAACTTCCATTCGTGTGGATGTCATATTTCTGCTTAGGTTGTCTGCCAGTGTGTTTTCCTTCCCTGGCAGGAATTTTGCCTGTAGTTGAATTTGCAATTCCAGTGCTGTGTTCCATAGGGTCATGGCTTGCCTGCACAGGGGGTATGAATGAGTTCCCCCCCTGTTTATGTACCACATCACTGTGGTGTTGTCTGTCCTTATCAATAGCTGGCCTGGATGCAGTAGGTCGTTGAAGGTCATAATAGCATTTTGCACGGCTAGCATTTCCTTTTGGTTGATGTGTAGGTGCTTCTCTTTTTGGGACCATTTTCCCTGAATGCATTGATCTGTCATACGTGCTCCCCAGGCGTAGTCGGAGGCATCTGTTGTGATGATTTGAGTTGCTTGAGGTACACAGAAAGGGAGACCTGTGTTTCTTTGGCAAGCTTGAGCCCACCACAAAAATTCCTTTTGAAGGCATGGAATGAGTAGTACAATTGTTTCCAAGCTGTGGCTGTGTTGAGACCATAAGTTTTTTTAGGTACCATTGAAGTTTCCTCATATGCAGCTTTGCACATGGGATTAGTAGGATGCAAGATGCCATGAATTCCAGAGCCTGCAGGACTTTCCTTGCAGTTAGCCTGGTGAAAGTTGCCATTTTGCTGAAGTATTGAGACAGTTGCCCTTGTTTGTCTGGCGTGAGGTAGGCCATCTGGGTGGTTGTATTAAAGCTGGCACCCAGGAAAATTATTTGTTGAGAGGGTACTAGTTTTGATTTCTTTTTGTTGACTGTGTATCCCAGGAAGTTTAACAGTTGTATTACAAACGCCAGGTGCTGCAGTAGTATGTCCTTGCTGTCCGCTTGGATCAGGCAGTCGTCCAGATATGGGTAGATTTGTATTCCTTGTAGTCTGCAGAAGGCGATTACTGATGCCAGGCATTTCGTAAACACTCTGGGCGCAGTAGATAAGCCAAAGGGCAATGCAGAGAATTAGTAATGGGTTGAACCTGCAAGAAATCTGAGGTATCTTCTGCAATCTTGTCTGATAGGGACATGCAGGTATGCCTCCTTGAGGTCCAATGTTACCAGCCAAGACTCCTTGCCCAGCATGGGAAGAACCAATCTTTGTCTTTCCTTGGTACCAGGAATAGTCTGGAATAAAACCCTTGACCTTGTTCTTTTGCAGGTACCACTTGAATCACTTTCATGTCCATGAGAGCTGAAATTTGTTTTTGTGCCTCTGCCCTTTGATTTTGTGGCAGGTTCGGCATGCCTCCCATTTTTGGAAGGGTGTGAAAGTGGAACCTGTAGCCTCGGTCTATAATGTCCAGAATCCATTTGACTTTTGTAACAATATGCCAATTTTTCGAGAATAATGCCAGTTTTCCGTCCAAAGGTGCTGCCATTAAAGCTTTGCTTGGCAGGTGTAGGGGGAAGTCATTGTGTCTGTTTTCTAAATGACTGATCTATCTTCTCCGCCTCTTGGGGTTGGTGCTTGCCACTGTCTGGCTCTGAAAGATCCTTGAGGTTGCCCTCTACCCCTTGGGCATCTGTATCTGCCCCTTTGGGGTCTGTCCGTGGCTGGAAAGGACCAATTTTTTGAAGGCCAGTTTCTGCTGAAACCTGGAGGTTGTACCTGCAGGAAATCTTTCACTGTTTGCATTGATTTAACTTTCCTCCATTTTCTTTAGTACCTCCTCAGCTTTAACACCAAACAATACATCTTCTTGAAGAGGTGCATCTAATAATTTAGCTTTGACATGATCTGGTAAGGTTTGTTCTTTGAGCCAAGCATGCCTACGTATAACAGACCCCGTAAAGTACAGTTTTGTACCTACCATAAATGTAGATGTCCGAACTGGATAGCATCTGCAGTCATAACAAAGGGTTGTCCTGTCGTCAGGCAGCCCTTCGGTCGGCCGGATTCCAAACTCTGGGTCCGGCTTCGGCTGATGTCGCACTTCACCCGACGTCATCTCTGCTGGTCTTCGGGTATAAAGGCATCAGCCGACGCCATTTTCCTCTGTTTCTTGCCCCAGATGCCAGTTGCCCTCTTGGAAGGCTAAATTTTGGATAAATGCCAATGTTTCCAAAAAAGTAGAAGGCAAACACAAAAAATAAGCATGTATGTACATATATACAAACAAATACACCATAAGAGACTCCCCCCCCAGCTAGCTATTAGGAGGGTAAATACCCTAGGAGTACCACAGAGGGGAAGGAGGGTAGGTAAATCCTGACTGCAGATGCTATCCAGTTCGGACATCTACATTTATGGTAGGTACAAAACTGTACTATGTCCTTCATGGATGCATCTGCAGTCATAACAAATGGGTAGAATACCATAGCCAAACTAGGGGTGGAGCAAGAAAAATTATGGTGTAGTTAGGATCCCTTGCAGTACAGCAGTGGCAAACCCTGCTCGGGATCTAGAGTATAGAGGTAAATTATAATGCTTGGCAAATGTATGCACGGAGGTCGAAGTAGCCGCCTCAATAATGTCCTTGGTTGCCACTCCTCATAAGAAAGCTGTGGTAGTGGCTGTAGCCCTTGTAGAATGAGGTCTTATGTTCTGTGGAATTGGTTTTCCATGGTAGGAGTAACAGAATCTTATGCAATTTCCTATCCATTTGGAGATTGTCTGTTTGGAAATTGCTTTTCCTTCCCTTCCTGTTGCATAGGCTACTAAAAGCTGGTCAGTTTTTCTGTTACTTTTGGTTCTGTCCAGGTAGTAGCGTAACTGTCTATGTACATCCAAAGTATGCAGCATTCTTTCCCCCCTGTTTTGTGGATTGGGAAAGAAGGTAGGTAGGTGGATTGCCTGGTTTAAAGACACTCTGGATACCACCTTGGGCATAAATGTAGGATTAGTTCTCATGGACACCCTATCTTGATGGAAGATTAGGAAGGGTTGCACTGCCATTAAGGCCTGTAGTTCCGAAACCCTCCTTGCTGTGGTAATTGCCAGTAGGAAAGCAGTTTTCCATGACAGGTGTTGAAGATCTGCTGTTGCTGCTGGTTCAAACGGAGGGAGTGTCAACTTTTCTAGCACAAAGTTCAAGTCCCATGCTGGTAATGGTGGTTTCCTAGGAGGTTTTACATTCTTGATCCCTCTGAGGAACTGCCCGAGTAGAGGATGCGAAAAGACAGGTGGAGCGAAGCTGTATTATGCTGAAATAGCTGATGCATGTATCTTGATGGAGGAATAGGACAGGCCTGTATGTAGAAGCTCTGCCAAGTACTCCAGAATGTTAGCAATATCTATGTTCGACATCTTTTCCTCTCAGTACTCCAAATGACCAACCTTTTCCATTTTCCTGCATAGTTCCTTCTTGTTGAAGGTCTGCGGGCCTCAAGGATAATGTCTTTAACCCTTTGGGAAAGGTCTGGGTTAGTTGCTGCTATGTGATGTTCCAGGCAGTCAGTTGCAAGGTTTTTAGGTTTGGATGCATGATGTTGTAGTTGTTCTGAGTTAACATCAAAGGCATCAGGGGTATTGACCACATTCTCTCCCGAGACATGCTCCTCAGCAATGGGTACCAGTGTTGTCTTGGCCAATTCGGAGCTATCAGGATTATCCTTGGACGTTCCTCTTTGATTTTCAGTAGTACCTTGTGCATCAAGGGAAGAGGTGGAAATGCATATGCTGTCAGGCCTTTCCAGCTGAAGGATAGAGAGTCCACCTTCCATGCAAGTGGGTGGAATGTCCTTGTGCAGAATTGTTTGAGCTGGTGATTGAGTGGGGAAGCGAATAGATCTATTTGTGGCATTCCCCATTTCTTTGTGATGGCCTTGAAGATGTCCGGGTGTAGCATCCATTCGTGAGCATCCGAGGTGGTTCTGCTTAACATGTCTGCTAGGGTGTTCTCTCTTCCCGGCACAAATATTGCCTGTAACTGGATGTTGTAGCTGAGAGCCAGATTCCAAAGGTCCAAAGTCATTCTGCATAGGGGGTATGAATGAGTGCCTCCCTGTTTGTTGATGTACCACATGACTGTGGTGTTGTCTGTCCTTATCAAATGGCCTTCTTTGAGGAATGGCCTGAATTTTTGGATTGCCAGTTTTACTGCCAGAATTTCTTTTTGGTTTATGTGCAGGTGCAGCTGGTCTTGAGTCCACAATCCTTGTATGCATTTGTCCAGCATGTGCGCCCCCCATCCTAGGTCTGAGGCGTCCGTTGTGATGGTTTGGCTTGCTCGAAAGTTGTGGAAGGGTAAGCCTGGGTTTGACTGGCATGCTTGAGCCCACCATAGGAACTCCTGTTTTAGGCATGGGATTAGTGGGATTTCGGTTTCTAAGCTGTGCCTGTGCTGATACCATAAACTCTTTTAGGTACCACTGTAGCTTTCTCATATGCAGTCTGGCATGTGGGACCAAGATTATGCATGATGCCATGAAGCCCAAGGCCTGCAGAACTTTTCTTGCTGTTAGTTTGTTCTGCTTTGTTAATGCCAAGAAGTAAAGAGGGAGCTCTTTTTGTTTTTCTGCAGTTAGGAATGCCATTTGTTTTACTGTGTCCAATTCCGCGCCCAAGAATGTTCTTGTTTGGGATGGTATCAGCCTTGACTTTTGTAAATTGACTGTGTATCCCAGGGCTTGTAGCAAGTAAATGACCCTTTGTAAATCTGTTGTCAGCTTGCTTTTGTTGTCCGCTTGTAACAGGCAGTCGTCCAGGTATGGATAAATTTGGATTCCCTGTAGTCTGCAGTGAGCGATTACTGATGCCAGGCATTTTGTGAATACTCTGGGCAGTAGATAAGCCAAAGGGCAATGCTGAGAATTGATAATGCTCTGATCCTGCAAGAAATCTGAGGTATCTTCTGCAATTTGGTCGAATGGGGACGTGCAGGTATGCCTCCTTGAGATCTAGAGTTACCAGCCAACACTCCTTGCCCAGCATGGGAAGAAGTTGCTGTAGGGTCAGCATTTTGAATTTTGGGACAATGATGTATGTGTTTAAGATGGACAGGTCGAGAATAGGTCTCCAACTTTTCTCTTTTCTTGGTACTAGGAAGAGTCTGGAGTAGAATCCTTTGCCCTGTTCTGTTATTGGTACTCTTTCCACAGCTCTCATCTTTGTTAATTCTGCTATCTGCTGTAGAGCTTCTATTTTTTGATTTGGAGGTAGGTTTGGCATTCCTCTTTTTACTGGTAAGGTGTGGAAGTGGAACCGGTAGCCTTGGTCTATGGTTTGCAAAATCCACTTGTCTTTTGTGATATAGTGCCAATTTTTCGAAAATAAGGCTAACTTTCCGCCTAATGGTGCTGCTATTTTCTCCCTGGTAGGCGGTGTCAGAGCCAAGTCACTGTGATTGTCCTGTTGCAGTGGTTGTGTCTGTGCCTCGGTTATTGCCTTGCCACTGTCGTCCTCTGTAGGCACCTCCTCTGGATTGATTTCTGCCTCTAGAGCGTCTATTCCTGCCCCTTTGGGATCTTGTGGAGTCAGGAAAGGACCAATTTTTGGCAGGCCAGTTCCTGCTAAACCTTGGGGGCTGAACCTGTAAGAAATCTTTAACTGTTTGTACAGATTTTGCCTTTTCTTCCATTTTCTTCATTACTTGCTGGGCAGGTGTACCAAATAGACTGGCCTTATCCATAGGAGCATCTAATAGCTTTGCCTTAACATGATCCGGTAAGACCTGTTCTTTCAACCATGCATGCCTTCTTATCACTGTGCCAGTCATGGCTGATCTAAATGAAGCCTCCAGTGCATCATAGCCACATTTTAAGGAATGGTTACTAACCTGTTGGATGTTATTCACCATTTCTAATACATATTTCTTATCTAAGGATTCATCAGAGGACAGTTTTTAGTTAACTGATCAAGCATAAACTCTTGGTATTGGATCATATGAAACTGACAGTTTAAAGCTCTAGCTGAGAGAGTAGCAGAGGTGTAAACTTTTTCGCCCATCTCTCTAAGGACGTGGGTTCCCTTTCAGAAGGAATAGGGCTTTTTGCTGTGGTCGAGGCTACTGCCTTAGGCCCCGGGATATAGTTTCGGGTCTGCAAGTGGGGCCTTGTATAGGTGGTGATGAGTGTCTGGCACCCTGTAAAATCTATCTGGTTTGGCAGGGGCTGGAGGTAAAGAATCAGGAGCAGTGCAAACATCATTAAATGCATCATCCACAACAGGCAGTACAGGAGGTATAGCTAAGGGCCTATGTTGTGGTAAGTGCAGAAAAGTCCTAAGCCTTTTTCTTGAATCTGAGAAATCTTGTCCCTGCCATTGGAATTGTTCTCTCATGGCATGTAAGGTTTCCCCAAAGGAAAATTCCTCTGGTGGAGAGGCAGCTGGAATGGATTCTTCAGCATCGGAATCTTCATAAGTAGAAAAAGGAGCCTCTGGCTGGTCTGTAATGTCTGAGTCATCCGCAGAATCAGAGGACACTGGCTCGGGGGGCTCTGCCCTAGGTCTCTTTTCTGGGGGCTGAGAGGCCCTGTCTGGGTGAGATTGGGATCCCCTAATTAAGGATATTAAATCTTCTGCCAGAGTAAGCATTTGTGAACTTGAAGTGGGCCTGTGTGAGGGGGGCTTAACAGGCACTGATTTAGCAGATTTGGCTGCTTTAGCCGTGGCAAAGGCCTTAATAGACATGGCTGCAGGAGGCCTAGCAGCACCACGTGCTGGGGTAGAGACATCCAAAGGGATGGTGTCCGATAAATCACTAGGAACCACAGTTGTAGGCAAAATTTCTGAGGCCGATTCAACTAAGGTAGCAGGAGCCTCAGTAGTAGTCATGGATTCGGCTGAAGATTGACCAGTTTTCTCGGTTTCGGCCAAAACCAAGACACTCGCGGCTTGCTTAACCGTGGTTTCGGCCGAAACCGCGGACCGCGAGTGTCGGTCTTTTTCATTGCGTTTTTTAACAATTTGGGTAGTCGGAGGATCCGACGGCATAATGTACGCAAAATCTGAGCCGAAAAACTGTTCAGCAAACTCCGACCGACGCCTAAGCGTTCGTCGGTTGAAGGAAGCACAGGCCGAACAGGCTGCTACGTCGTGGTCTGGGCCTAAGCAAGGCAGACAGTAAGAGTGGAAATCTTTATGAGGTATTTGTTTCCCACAAGTTAAACAGTTATTGACTTTTTCTGACATCGGCTGAGGCAAGAAAGAGTCCCCAACGGGGTACTTAGCTTTTTAGAAGTCTTCGAAGTAGTATTCGGTAGTAGTAATCTCTGGATCTGACCGACCGGCACTTGCGAACAGCTTCTGCTTCGGGCGCCACGCGGCAAGAAAGACTGGGGAAAATGGCGTCGGCTGATGCCTTTATACCCGAAGACCAGCAGAGATGACATCGGCTGAAGTGCGACATCAGCCGAAGCCGGACCCAGACTTTGGAATCCGGCCGACCGAAGGGCTGCCTGACGACAGGACAACCCTTTGTTATGACTGCAGATGCATCCATGAAGGACATCAGCAGCTCTACATGAGGCCTCAAGCATCAAAACCACACTGCAAGGTATGCTTACCCACTTGATCTGCACCATGCAACAAATCCTGCAACTCTTAAATCTGGTTGTTCTGCTTGTCATTTTGCTTTTCAACTGAGAACAAAAACTGTTGATACTTTAACATATGGAACTGACAGTTTAATGCCCTCATGGTTAAAGTGGCCGAGGTGTACACCTTTTTCCCCCACCTTTTCTAAAGCTCTGGAATCTCTCTCTGAAGGTAATGGGTTTTTAGCAGCAGAGGCCTTAATTCCCTTGGGACCCTGTGAAATAATTTTTGGGTCAGCAGTATGGCTTTTATATAGGAACTGGTGAGAATCAGGAACCCGGTAATACCAGTCTGGTTTAATAGGAGCTGGAGGCAAATAATCTGGATTAAGGCTGGCTTCTGTGTACACATCATCCAATACATCTAAAACAGGAGGGATAGCCAAGGGCCTATGCTGGGGGAGCAGAAGAAATTCCCTGAGCCTTTTCTTGGAATCTGAGTAATCTTGGCCTTCCCAGTGAAAGTGTTCCCTCAATGTATGCAGGGTTTCCCCAAAAGAGTAGTCCTCAGGGGGGGAGACCGAGGGAATAGACTCCTCTGCATCAGAGTCTTCGAAAGGAGAATAGACATAATCCTGGTCCTCAGAATGTTCTGAGGTAATAGAAGCTTGATCTGAGGAAGGGTAGTCTTCCTCTAATCTGGGCCTTTTGTCAGAGGGGGGTTGAGAACCCCTGATAAGAGTAATCAAATCCTCAGCCATTTTAAGCATCTGCTTTTTAGGCATGGGGTCTTGAGAGGGGGTCTGAGGACCCTGTTTTTTGGTTTTCATGGCTGCTTTAGATTTAGTGAAAGCTTTAATGGAGAAGGAGGAAGGCCTGAAGACACCTTGAGAAATGGCAGGCCTGTCTAAATTCTGAGTTCCCCGCCAAGAGTGGCGTCGGTATCTGCAGTAGGAATGGGGACCGAGGAGCCTGCGACCTCGGGTACTGAAGAGACCGGTAATGTAGTGTCATCGGTAATCAGGGGCTGCGTAGGCGCCTCGCTGAGCACCGGAGAACCGGTAGCTGGCCTTAGCGTGGTCTCAGTAGTCGGTGCGGACCTCGTATGTCAGTCCTTATCTTTGAGTTTTTTGCTCAAAACTGGAGTCGGAGTATCCGACAACATAATTAAACTTTTTGCCAAAATAATTAAGGGCGAACTCCGCCCGGCGCTTAGTGCGCTTGTTGAATCTAGCACAAAAATGGCAGGCCAAGACGTCGTGGTCTGGGCCTAAGCAAGGTATACAGAAAGAGTGGAAATCCTTATGTGGTATTTGCTTCCCACATGAAATGCAATTATTAACTTTGTCGGACATCGGTCTGAAGCAAGAAAAGTTTCCCCAACGGGGTACTTAGCTTTCAAGAAGACTTCGGCTGAAATACTTTCGTAAATCTCAGGAGCTGGCCGACCGGCACTTGCCAACGCTGCTTCTGCTTTGGGCACCGCGCGGCAAGAAAGACTGGGGAAAATGGTGTCGGCTGCCTCTTTTATACCCCTGCCGCACTGACGTCAGGGAAGAAGCGACAACAACCGACGCCGGACCTAGACTTTGGAATTTGGCCGACCGAGGACCCGTCTGACGGCAGGATAACCCATCTGTAATGACTGCAGCTGTATGCACGATGAACATCTTTAGATCAGCGGTAGCAGCTGGTTCAAATGGAGGCAGGGTGAGCTTTTCCAACACATAATTGAGGTCCCATGCAGGTAATGGTAATCTCCTTGGAGGCCTTAAATTTTTGGCTCCTCTAAGATACTGCTTTAGTAAAGGATGAGAAAAGATTGGTGGCTCTGTATTGTAATGAGCCGAAATGGCAGACATGGATTTTTACAGATGAGAAAGATAGGCCTTTGTCAAGCATCTCTGTCAAGTACTGTAATATCTGAGGAATATTTGGTTCTGCTGTATCAGTTCCTTGTGCTCGATTTGAAGCACAGAATCTCTCCCATTTATCAGCATAAGACTTTCTAGTACTAGGCCTTCTGGCTTCCAAAATGACATCCATCATAGCTTTACTGAGAGGTGTTGTTTGCATAACTACATGATCAACCATGCTGCCAGGCTCAGTGTTTGGAGCTGATTGCGCAGGATCTGATTGTTTTGCTGGAACAGTAAATTGAGGTCTGAGGTAAGGTCCAAGCAGGGTATTGAGACAAGTTCCTTAGGATTGGGTACCAATATTGGCGTGGCCAGTCCGGGGCAATTAGTATCTTTGATTTCTCGTCTGACTTAGTAGGTCCTTGTGAAGAAGAGGCAGTGGAGGAAAGGCATAAACTGATAGGTTTTTCCAGCTGAAGGATAGAGGGTCCACTTTCCATGCTTGTCTGTGATAAGTCCTTGTGCAAAATCTTTTTAGTTGGTAATTGTGGGGAGAGGCAAATAAATCTAGGTCTGGTCTTCCCCATTTCCTCGTTATCATGCTGAAGACTTGTGGATCTAGTCGCCACTCGAGAGAGTCCATGAGGTTCCTGCTTAAATTGTCTGCCAGAGAATTTGCCTTTCCTGGCAGGAATTGAGCCTGCAGATGTTATTTGGTAAGTCAAAGCTGTGTCCCACAGAGTCATGGCTAGTCTGCAAAGGGGGTAAGAGTGTGTTCCCCCCTGACTGTTTACATACCACATGACCGTGGTGTTGTCCATCTTTATCAGTAGTTGTCCTGGATGAAGTAGGTCCTTGAGGGCATTTTGAACAGCTAGCATCTCTTTTTGGTTGATATGCAAATTCATTTGTTTTTGGGGTCCTTGTGCCCTGAATGCATCTTCCTGCCATGTGGGGCCCCCCATGCATAATCTTATGCATCTGTTGTTAGGGTTTGCCTGGCTGCAGGTAATATGAAGGCCTGTCAGTTTTGGTGACATGCCTTTGCCCACCATCGAAATTCCTGTTGCAGGCAGGGAATGAGAGTAATCATTGTTTCCAGACTGACAATGTTGAGCCCAAACACTCTTTAGGTACCATTGAAGTTTCCTAATATGCAGTCTTGCATATGGAATTAGTAGGATGCAGGATGCCATGAAGCCCAAAGCCTGCAGAATTTGTCTTGCAGATAACTGGGCCTTCGTTGCCATCTTATTGAAATAAGTAGTCAGCTGTCTTTGTTTTGACTGGCGTGAGGTAAGCCATCTGGGCAGTTGTACTCAAGCTTGAACCCAAGAATGTTATCGTTTGAGAGGGTACAAGATGTGATTTATTTTCGTTTATTGTGTACCCTAGGCATGTTAGAAGCCTTTTCACAAACGCCAGATGTTGAAGACGAATGTCCCTGTTCTCTACTTGAATGAGAGAGTCATCCAAGTAAGGATACATCTGAATACCTTTTTGTCTGCAGAATGCAATTACTGGTACCAGGCACTTTGTGAAGACCCTGGGCGCAGTAGACAAGCCAAAGGGCAGTGCAGAGAATTGGTAATGAATTGAACCAGCCTCTAATCTGAGGTATCTTCTGCACGATTGTCTTATTGGGACATGCAGGTATGCCTCTTTTAGGTCTAATGTCACTAGCCAAGCATTCTTGCCCAGCATGGGCAGAAGCTGCTGCAAGGTCAGCATTTTGAATTTTGGGATATCCAGGTATGTGTTCAAAATAGACAGGTCCAGTACTGGCCGCCAGGCCTTGTCCTTTCTAGGTACCAAGAAGTCTTGAATAAAACCCTTGTCCTTGCTCCTGTTCTGGTACTGGCTGAATGGCCCCCATGTCCATGAGGGACGTAACCTGTTCGTGCCTCTGCCCATTGATGTTTTGGCAGATCTGGCCAACTGCTTGCCCTTGGCAGAGTATGGAAATGGAATCTGTAACCCTGTGACACTATTTAGAACCCACTTGTCCTGGGTTATTTGCCAATTTTGAGGTAAAGTGCTAATCTTCCCCCTAAGGGTGCTGCCAGAAGGTAAGTGCTTGGAGAAGGCAGAGGAAAGTCATTGGGACTGTTTTCTGTAGGTATGCGCTTTGTCTCCTCCAGATTTAGAAGTAGAAGCGCCCCACTTCTTTGACCTGTATGAATCTTGTGCCTGGTATCTGGAACCCCTAGGGCGTCTGGATTTGCCCCTTTGAGCTCTTTGACACACGAAAGGACCAATGTTTTGTAGGTCAGTGTCTACTGAATCTCGGTGGCTGCACTTGTAAGAAGTCTTTAACAGTTTGCACAGACTTGGCCTTGTCTTCCATTTTCTTTAATACCTCTTCTGCCTTAACACTAAAGTATCATGCTGTAAAGATGCATCTAGCAGTTTAGCTTTAACATGATCAGGCAGATTTTGTTCCTTTAACCAGCATGCCTCCTAATCACAGATCCCGTAACTGCAGCCCTGCAGGAGGCCTCCAAAGAATCAAAACCACATTGCAAAGTATGCTTACCAACTTGTTCAGCTGCATGCAATAAATCCTGCATTTCTTTATTCTCTGAACAATCAGAATTTATCACTTTGTTTAAGCAATCCCATAACATGCTGTTAATATTTGAGCATGTGAAACTGACAGTTTAAGGCCCAAATTGCCAAGGTTGCAGATGTGTAAACCTTTTTTCCCCAACTATCCAGTGCCCTTGAATCTGTCAGAGGGTGTAGGATTTTTTGCTGTAGAGGCCTTAACTCCCTTTGGACGCTGTGAAATAGTCTCTGGATCAGCAGCAGGGTTTCTAAATAAACATTTGTGAGAGTCAGGGACTCTAATATCTGTCTGGCTTACTAGGAGCTGGAGGTAATGAGTCAGGGGTCATGCTAGACTCCGAAAATACATCATCCACTATGTCTAACAAAGAGGGTATGGCTAAAGGCCTGTGCTGGGGTAGAAGGAAATCTCTGAGTCTTTTCTTAGATTCTGAGAAGTCCTGGCTTTCCCAGTGAAAATGCTCCCTCAAAGTATGCAAAGTTTCCCCAAATGAATAATCCTCAGGTGGAGATGCAGAAGGAATAGATTCCTCTGCATCAGAATCCTCATAGGGGGGTAAAGAATATTCCTGATCAGAGGAGGAATCAGAAGAAATGGAAATTTGATCTGAAGATTCAAAATCAGTGTCTTGCCTAGGCATCTTATCAGGAGGGGGATGGGAACTCCTGATTAAGGTAATCAGTTCTTCAGCCATTTTGATCATCTGTTTTCTGGGCATAGAGGCCTGTACACATGGCTCATGAGTAGGTTTCTTTGTTTTAGAAGATGCTTTAGTCTTGGTCTTTGCAGCTGTCGTTGGTTTAATGTAAAAATGCTGAGGTCCGAATACACCCTCAGAAGCCGGTACCTGCTCAGCGGCTCCAGACCCACCTGAGGGATTAGCGTCAGTGGGTCCAATACTTTGAGTATCGAGCAACATGGCCGACTCCATGTGGGAGTCGTTAACGGCCTGAGACTCTAAAGTAGCTGGGGCTGCGAAAGCACCTCAATGAGAACCGGCGACTGGCTTAGGAGAAGCTTTGTTGTCGGTTTTGGACCTCAGATGTTTGTCTGTCCTTTTCTTTGCATTTTTTGTAAACTCCGGTAGCCGGATTACTATCAAATGGCATGTTTGAATAATTAAACCTGCTTCCAAAATACTTTAAGGCAAAATTATACTAACGCTTAATAGCGCGTTGGTTAAATCTAGCACAAAACAGACAACCAGTAACGTGATCAGGGCCTAGGCAAGGAATACAGTATAGATGGAAATCCTTATGAGGTATTTGCTTCCCACAAGTAATACAATTAACTTTTTCTGATATCTGTCTGGGGCAAGAAAAAAGTTTCCCCAACGGGGTACTTAGCTTTAGTGAAGACTTCGGTTCTGAAACTCAAACACGAATATTTCAGGAGTCTGCCATGAAGACTTTGGTTCCGAAACTCAAACAGGAATATTTCAGGAGTCTGCCAACCGGCACTTGCGAAATGCTTCTGCTTCGGGCATCACGCGGCAAGAAAGACAGAGGAAAATGGAGTTAGCGGCTTGTTTTATACCCCTGATGACCTGACGTCATGGAAGAAGAGACAGCAACCGACTAAGGACCCAAGACTTTGGAATTCAGGCCGACTGAGGGCAACCTGCCCGCAGATTACCCAAATGTAATGACTGCAACAGTGAAACACGAAGAACCTCCAGTGCCAAACACCACATACCTCCAAGCTGCTTCAGGTCACCCCAAAGGTGAGGACCTCCCATTCCCCCTCTCCAGGTGGTATGGGGACAAAAGGAGGTATGAGGACGGTGAGAAGGTACAAAATGAGACTAAAGGAGACACCCTAACCCAAATAGAAAAATCAAACCAGAACAGAAAAGGGAGAAAGAGGGAGGGTACACAGACTGCAACAGTGAATCTAACTGAACATATACATTTATGGCAAGTCCTTACCACAACTGTATCATGTTCACTGAATCAGTTATTGCTGCACTTCCAAGGAAAAGTCCTAGAGTGTGGAAACCAGTCATATGGAAATAACGACTTGAAGGATATCTTGAGCAAACTCTGCCCCTGGCCCATAAAGACAAACCCAAATTACAATGTTTGGAAAAGGTGTGGACAGAAGACCAGACAGCTGGTTCTACCACAGCATAGATACAAAATACACAACCATTAATTTAACAGTTTTTCATAGGTAAGCTCACCTTGCACTGGACAAAACTTCTGGATTCCAGTCTGGATATCTGTAAAACAAGCAAGCACACAATTCAGCACCTTCATCAGGACAATCTGAAAATTAACACCCTATACAAAACATAAGAATTATGTTTGACCTGCCAAATACAAGTTACTTACCATAACACAAGAGCATACAATTCATGTCAGTCCAATATGACTTGTGGGACCCTCCAGCCGCTTATCAGCGCTGATTCTGTAGCATTAGCACTCCAGCCTTGAGCCATTTTAAGATCTCTCTTCCCATTATGCCCTAGGGCCAAGAACTGCCTCAGACTGTCAAATGAGATGTATGACTATACAGATAAAGATGCAACTACCAGAGTAACAAAACAGAAGGTCTAGCTTTCTTTAGGACTTAAAAGACCAGCAGAAAACAGGAAGAGTGGCTTGCTGTATGAGACTGATATGAACTGAAGGGTCTAGCATTATGGTACGCACATTTGTACCCTAGTCATTCAGCCTATCCAATACAACTTTTTGGTCAGAATTCCAAGCTACTTGAGTGACATCATGACAGGAGAACCTTGAGAATAGAGGGTCTAAACGATGCTCTAACCTTAAAAGTGGAATCCAACTTAGTGTTAAGAGTGTGTGTATACGGAGGACCAACTGGCAGCTGTGTGGATTTCATCTGAGGAACAGCCAAAAGAATTCGAAGTGGCCATCATCCTGGTGGATTGAGCCTTGCACTTACCCAGCAGTGCCTGGCTTTGCGAGCCATAGCCGTAAGCAATGCAATTCAAAACCTATCAGAAAGCACAATTTTAAAAACCTTTTCTACCTAATTTGTTCATTGCAAAAGAAACAAAAAAGCTAGTAGTACTTCATGAAAATACTGGTCATATGAAGGCAGAATCTTAAATTGCCTACACACACCTAAAGTACGGAGTATACATTTTCCAGAGAAAACACTTCAAAAGAATGTATTACACTATGGTTATTTCAGAAACCACTTTAGAAAAAATAGAGGTGTATGGAGGGACACTGTCCTTATGGGGAAAAAAGTGGCAAAAAAGGTGTGTGCCTGACCCATGGAAACAACAGAACAGCTACCTAAAACAATATTTTCCATAAAAAGAAATTCAAAGGAAAGAACAGTTGCATAACAACTTACCATAACAGATGTCTACTGATAAATGCTGAAGGACTTCTGACATATAGTCATCACTGACATCCCACTGGAGTAACAAAGATTTCCTTCCCAAAGTAGTACACCCAGTGCATGACCTCCGCTCATAACTGTAGGGGCATACAGACAGACATACAAATATACACCTTGCACCATCTCCACACCAGCAGCTTGAAAACTAGTGAGGGGGGAGGGGGTAGCTCGAATAGGTAAGTAAACTTTAGTTTCCATGCAGCAGAGTACAGGTTAAAACAGAGGGGGAAGGAGGAGGAGTTTCAAGTAAGCAAGAGAAGAGGGGAAAGGAGGATGGGAAGGAATAATGCAAAAGTGGTCAGTAGGACTTCTACTGTAATGTTAAGTTCTTACACAACTGTAATATGCCCTAACCGAAATCACTGTTGCAGCATTCCTAACATATGGCAGGTTCCAAAGCTGGAAGAGCATATGGTGGTTGGCTAATGAGATGAGCTGTCTAGAAGTCGAGACAGGACAAACCTAGCAAAAGCAGCCTTGGAGCCAGAGAAAGCATCAGTTATGTAGTGTTTGTTGAAGGTGTGCACTGAGCACCAAGTAGCATCTTCCAAGATGAACCTTGCATCTACTCCCTTGTGAAAAGAACCCTGAGGAAAAGATTGCCTAACAAAATGAGCTTTTGAACAAGGCAGCATGGAGTTACCATAGTGCGAACAGCAGAAGGAGATGGCCTTGGAGATCCAAGTTGCAATAGTTTGTTTGGAGACCAGATGGCCGAGCTTAGAGCTCATAACAGATAAACAGCTGGTAAGTCTTACTAAAGTACTTAATTTTACCCTGATAAATCGAAGTCATCTGTGAATGTCCAGAAACATTAGGATTCTCCCTCCACTCCTATTTTGAGGGCCGGGAAAGAAAGTGGTTAGATGAACAGCCTGATTGAGGGACAGCTCATTCACTACCTTAGACATGAAGGATGGATGAGCCCTGAAAGTCACCAAGAACTTGTGGAAAAACAGAAAAGGCTGAACGGCCGAGACAGCTTGCAATTTAAAACTCTTCACGCAGAACTGACAGCCAACAGTACAACAGTTTGTCAAGTGAACAATTTAAAAATGGCAGCAGATGCTGATTCAAAGCGAGGTAACGTAAGGTTTTCCAGCACAAAACAGAGCTCCCAAGGAGAAGAGATGGGTTTTCTTGGGTGGGAAAAGATGCAGGACTCAACTCAGAAAAAGCTCACTCTACTCTGGCCCTATGTGGGGGGGTCGAGAGGCAGGCATTAATGGCAAATAGGTGAGCTCTGACAGAAGAGCAAGACGAGCCTGAATGTAGTAGTTTTGCAAAAGTATTTTAGGACAACAGGTTTCTGGTTAAGTGTGGGTCCTGACTGCAGCACCACCAAGAAAATCTTTTCCGTTTAGCTGTGCGAGATTTTTTTGCAAGTCTCCTGGCTTAATGTAGGACTTTAACCTCAGAGAGGAGGTGCCTTTGAGGGATCAGAATCCTATCATCCACAGAGTCAGGCTGAGTGAGGAATGATTTGGGTGGAGAAGAAAGACTTTTGCTGAGTGATGAGATCTAATTGTAGAGGTATTTTCCTATAATTTCCCTTTGTCAAGTGAAATATTAGGGGAACACAATACTGTATTTGACAAAAGGGGGCCAGTCAAAGAAGCTTGGTGCTCCCTTCTGTGTTTAAGTAGAGGTTGTGGAGGGAAGGCACAGAGGAACTTCCATGTCCACTGAAAGACGTCATCTGTCATTCATGCTGAGGAACAAGGTTCCCTGGTGCAGAAGTGAGCGAGCTGATGGTTGGTGATGCAGAGAGGTCTACCTGTGGTGTGCTCAACTGAAGAGAGTGACTGCCTGGAAGACTTCTGTTCAGGGTCGATTCAAGGGGGTCCTCCAAGGAATGGCTTAGGGAGTTTGCAAGTCCACTGTCATGTGAGAACGTGGCAGTGACGCTGGCATCTATCTGGGTGGTTAAGTTCCTCGTGCTTTCTGTGCCAACTTGCAGAACTGAGACCTGGTGCCGCACCTGTTTATGTACCTCATGACTGCATTGTGGGCTTCCATATGTAGGAGGTCTGTAGTGCCTAGGGAAGTCCCATTTCCTTCAGACTGGTGTGCATTTCTTTGGCAACTGTGGCTGCCATCTACCTGCTCTATACCCAATGTGATCCTATCCATACCCTCTACTCCTCACCCATGTCGACTCAAATTTGTTCGAGAGAAGGTGGTGGTCTGAAAAGAAATCCTGGGTTAAGACCAACCTGTTTCTTCCGCCAAAGTGGCTCCTTTTTACAACAAAGGAGGAGAGGGATAAGGGTGTCAAAAGGGTAGGAATATTGGGACCATACAGATTACAGATACCAGTGGAGTTTCCTCATATAAAGACTGCCGAGGGAAAGCATAGTTAGTGGGGCCGCCATGAAACCCAATGTTCTTAAGATCCCCCTTGATGTGCATCATGCTGCACAGGTGAGATCTAGGAAGAAAATGGATACTCTCTGAACTATCTCATGAAGGAGGAAGGTATGCATTTACTTAGTATTCAGTCTGCAACCAAGGAAATATAGGTCCTATGCAGGACCAGTGCGTTTTTTTTTTTTCTGCAGTTGATAAATCCCATATTTTTCAGGGGACAGAGTGAAAGCGAGATGCTTCTGAAGGATTCTTGCAAACAGCATGGAGCAACAGGTCTTCCAGGAAGGGAAAATTTTGAATTCCTTGGGTAAAGCAGAAAGTCACCTCTGGTGCTAGACAATTTGTAAACACTACTTTTACTTTCAAAAGATCAAAATGCAAAGCAGTAAACTGAAAGGGCAACCACCCATCTAGATGGATGAGAAAGAAGGTATGGAAGAGGACAAAGCACCCAAACAGGGTGTTTTAGACGAGGCCAAAGAAAGGGGAAACCAAACATGCTGGGGACAAAGTGGCAATAAGAATCGCTGTTGCCTTGCACCCGATGGCCTTCTGTAGAAATCTGGCCAGTAGGAGAAAGGGTAGAAAGGCATATATTTATTTGCAGTTTGTCTGCCAGGATAGGGGTGGGAGGTTGGTGTAATGGTTGAAGTGCTTACCTTACAGACACAAGGTGCAGGGTTTGATTCTTACATTGGGTAATTGACTAGGCTTAAAATGGCCCACAAGGGCTGTTAGCCTAGTACTAATCTACGATTCTATGATTCATCGATAGTCCATTAGGACTAGGATAGGCCACAAGGAGCCCGTTTTCAATGGGGTCCTGGGGAGAAAAACTCCAGAAAAATACAAATACATAGTACACATTCCACACACACATTACAAATTATCTCATAGAATTACAAAGTAAATACAATAAGAAAAGGTTAACAATGATAGAATGCATCAGAAAGTTCATTAAACAGCAATAAAAAACTTTTTTTTACAAAAGTAGCAGCATAGTGCAACTGTTAAGTAGATGGTTCAATAGAACTGTGGAACTGGAGGAGGCAGTGATGGCGTATTTAGTTCTAGGAGAGTAGAAGTGGTATTAGAAGAATTAGGTAAGGATGGGAACAGGAGCACTTCCATTGTGAAGTTAGGAGTCAATGCAGAAAGGTTTTAAATATGGAGAGATTGCTGGTAATGCGGACAGGAGATAGTAGAGAATTTCCAAAGGCGCTCAAGAAAGAAGGGCATTAAGTGATTCCCACCTGGACATGTGGGTTTGTGCAATTTAATTACTTTTTGGGAATTAAATCTTAGAAGTTGTTCTGGTTCATGCATTTTAAAGGTAGTGGCTAGGGAGAGACAAGAGGGGTTTGTAAATAAGTTTGTGTGCTTGGATGAGTTGGGCATAAGTGAAGAGGTTATGTAGCTCGAGCCAGTTTAGTTGGAGAATTACAATGGAGAGAAATGGCTCTGACCTGCTGCAAAATGTGATATCTTGTTATAGCAAGAAAGTTTTGTTTTGAGGGAGGATTGCAGGTTGGTGAGGACAGATGCACCATATAGGAGGGATGGGATGAGATTATTGGCTAGTACGAGCCTGGTGGAAGGAGAGAACACAATTATGGCGGTATAGCATACCAAGTTGTTTGTGGTACAGAGGACCTAGGTGCCAATTGTGGACTAGAGCAATCCTCAGTGACAGTCTCTTGGGATGGGGGGTAGTCAAAAGACGTAGTTGCTACATTTAGTGTTCTGGTGGGAAACAAAAGGGTTGCAGCACATCTGGCCTCAGTAACTGAAAATCATAGTTACCACTGACTGAGCAACCATACTCTAGGCAGAACACACTTGCTCAGTTTGTCCACCAAGACAATGGAACTCCTCTGGATGTGCATTCCCAGTATAAAGCACTGAAGATGCTGCTCACTGCTACACACTGCTTCCTGGCATACATGGTACGAACAGGATTCCCCCCAGCATGTTGATGTCCTAGACTACCACAACTTTTTTCTGTCTGGATGGAAAGTATGCTTCTTGGGAGAGAGTCCTGAAGGCCTACAATGCTAGGACTGCCTCATCTCCAAGAAATTGATGTGAAGGTCCACCTCTCCTGGCGACCACGTGCCTTGGACAGGCTACCCTTCAAAATGCACCCAGAACCAAGAAGGGAAGCATATGTGGTCACAGTGGATATCGGGAGTTGGCAGGTGAACAATCAACTCCATGAGACAAGTGGAGAGGTCAACCAGCAGAGAATGTGGCACCTACATAATGATACGAGTTGCACTGGAAAAGTAAACAGGTTTGATGCAACACTGCCCACTGAACATAAAGGTAACACTGCAACATTCATGCGATATCTTGCATGTAGAACCAGTCTAAATGATGAAGCGACTGACCCAAAGTCACAGAATTAGCCTTGCTAAGAGACTGGAGGAAGAGGATTTTGGAAATGAAGACTGTTGTATAGAACTTTAGATTCTGAGAATTTGGCAATTTGGAATATTGTTTCCAGGTGGCACCCCTACTAAGTCTACTACTTGTGCCTGCGTCAGATGGATTTTCTTCAGTTTTACTGTAATCCCTAAATGGTGAGAATTGAAGCAAGTTGTCCCTGCACTGGATCAACATCTTTCTGATGGAAGCAATAATCAGCCAGTAAACTAGAGGGAAAAACCTAGAATCCTTGCAGCCTTAAGTAAGCTGCTACCACTGACACGCACATTGCGAACACCCAAGGAGTTATAGTGAGACCATAGGGTAGTGCTCAGAACTGGAAATAACTAGCCACCAGCCAAAAGTGGAGAAAACATGTAAAATGCCTCAATAACCTTACATGCTAGAAAGAATCATGAAAAACCTATTGAGCACACCCAGCCATCCTTCCTCAAAAAAGGTAAAATGGACTGCACCATCACCATCATGAACTCTGCTTCACAAAAGTACAGTTGTGTACACTTACCATAAATGTAGATCTTGGAGTGTATTCACTGTTGCAGACATCACACTTGGGTTATCTGCCTGCAGGTAGCCCTCAGTTGGCCCAAATACCAGTGTCTTGGGATTTCTGCGTCAGATGCTGTCGCCTCTTCCATGACATGTCGTCAGGGATAAAAAAACATGCAGCCGACGCCATTTCATGTTTTTCTTGCCCTAGATGTCAGGAGCCCCCAAGATATGAAGCTATTACATGGTGTGGAACACCTGCAGTAAAAAGTAAATACCCCTGCCATAAAAGATGGCCATAAAGAGGATAGGAAAAAAGGACAGAGAAAGCCAGGGGGCTGGAGGGAGGGAAACCAGGACTGCAACAGTGAATACACTAACATCTACATTTATGGTAAGTGTACACAACTGTACCATGTTCTTTGTGTTTCACTGTTGCAGTCATCGCACTTGGGTTGATTCCCAAAGCTGAGGAAGGGTGGACGCAGTCAAGAAGTGTTAGGGCTGGCTAGCAGGCCTTGTAAGACTACTGTAGCAAATCCAGCTCGCTCTGGATTTAGAAAAGATAGGTAAGTGGTAATGCTTGGTGAAGGTGTGTACAGAACTCCAGGTTGCAGCTTCCAGGATATCCCTGGTGGGGACCCCCCTGAGAAGTGCTACAGAGGTTGAAGTAGCTTGAGTGGAATGAGTTCTGATCCCCAGAGGGGTAGGTTTTCCACAGTGCCTGTAACAGAAATAGATGCAGTGTGCTATACATTTGGAGACAGTTTGCTTCGAAATGGCCTTGCCCTCTGCCCCTGTAGCAAAGCTGACTAGCAGCTGGTCAGACTTTCTGAAAGGCATAGTCCTGTCAAGGTAGAACTTGAGCTGTCTGTGCACATCCAAGGAGTGAGGGATCCTTTCCCCTCTATTCTGAGGATTAGAGAAAAAGGCTGACAAATGGATGGATTGGTTTAAAGCTACACTGGATACCACCTTCGGCATAAAGGAAAAGTTAGACCTGAGGGAAACCCTGTCAGCATGGAAAATAATGAAGGGCTCCACCACCATTAGTGCCTGTAACTCAGACACTCTTCTTGCTGAAGCAATAGCAGAAAGTACCACTGTTTTCCAGAGGAATTTTAACTCTGCTGAAGCAGCTGGTTCAAAAGGGGAAGTATGAGCTTTTCCAGTACAAAGTTAAGGTCCCAGGCCGGAGTGGGAGCTCTCCTAGGGGGGCGTTAAATTGCTAGCTCCTCTCAAGACCTGCTTGATGAGAGGGTGAGTAGAGAGAGGAGGCTCAGTATTAAAATGAGCCGAGATGGCAGAGGCACAAATTTTAATGGATGAGAAAGATAGGCCTCTGTGGAGCAGCTCTGCTAGGTAATCAAGGATTTGAGTTAAGCTGGGCACAGCTGTGTCCTTTCCTTGTGATGGACTCCAACAATATCTTTTCAGCATAGGATTTCCTAGTACTAAGCCTTCTGGCCTCAAGGATGACGTCCAGCACCTGCTTGCTGAAGGATGCTGGTGGTGTATTCATGGGATAAGCCAGGCTGCAAGGTTTAGGGTTTGCAGCTGTGGATGCAAATCTGTCCCTCCTGTTGAGACAGCAGAGAAAGTGTCCAACGTAGGTGCCAGGGTGGCACTGCTGTCAGACTGCATAGGAGTGGGTACCAGTGTTGGCCTGGTCAGTCTGGTGCAACAAGGATTGCCCTTGGTCTCTCCTGTTTGATCTTGAGTAGTACTTTTGAGAGGAGGGGAAGAGGAAGAAAAGCATAAATTGAGAGGTTTCCACATGTAAAGGATAGGGAGTCCACCTTTCAGGCTCTGCTGTGAGGGTTCCTGGTGCAAAATTTGCTCAATTGGGGGTATTGGAGGGAGGCAAAAAGGTCCACCACCGGAGTTCCCCACCTCTGGGTTAGAAATTTCAATGAGTTGGGTTCCAGTTTCCACTAGTGAGGGTCCAGTAGATTTCTGCTCAAGTCATCTACCAGTGAATTTTGCTTGCCTGGCAGGAATTGACCTTGCAGGTGTACCTGGATGCTCAAGGCTGTGTGCCACAGAGCAATGGCTAACCTGCAGAATGGGTAAGAATGTGTTCTGCCCTGCTTATAGGTTCATAGGTAGGTACTAGGCTATCGGCCCTAGGGCCCATACAAGCCTAGCCAAAAAATGTACCCTGGCTTTCGCCACCCAAGAAAATTATTTTCCTGTGCCCGTCGAACAGAGCCACAGAAGTGATCCCCGGGGTGAATTTCCCATTTCCCATCCAATCAGCAAGATTTTTCTTGAAGAGTGCTAATGAGGAGCTCTGTTTGACATAGATAGGTAGTCTGTTCCAGAGTATGACAGAATCTATCCCTCCAGCATGTTCTGTTTATTGTGGTGACAAGGTTAAGGTCCCTAGAGCGCGTAGCTCGGAGGGATTGGGATTTCTTTAAGTGGAGCATGTCCAACAGCTCTGGGTTTGACATAGCTTTGTATGTTAGGCAGAGATCGCCCCTGAGTAGGCGATATGCGATGGAGTAAAGCTGTAGTTTTTTTGAGACGGTCTGCATAGGGCATATGTTTGAGGCCAGTAATCCCCTTTGTGAGGTATTTCTGTGGTCTTTCCAGTTGTTGTAGATGTCTTGTGAGGTACATACCAAAAGGGGCGTTGTACTCTATAATGGGTCTAATGAGTGATGAGTAGAGGGGAACAATGACCTCTTTTTCTGGATGAGAATCCTTTTGTGATGAGATGAGCCACGTAGAAGGATTTCCTGACCACTGTGGCGATGTGATTATCAAAGGAGAGACTACTGTCCACCTGTGTCCCAAGGTCTCATCACATTTTCGGCATTAAGTAGACTACCAGCTATGTGGCAGTTCATGGGTACAGAGTTTTTACCAAAGGGGATGACAATACACTTTTTGGCATTGAGCTTCAGGCCATGGCTTTGACACCACGTATCTGTCTCATTGAGGCCCCTTTTGTAGTTTGTCCACATCGTTAGGAGTTTCGATTATGGCTCCTAGTTTGCAGTCATCTGCAAACTTTGTTAGCCAAAGACCTTCTGTGTTGGCCTGCACTTCAGAAAAGTAGATACCAAACAGGAGAGGACCCAGGACTGAACCCTGTGGTACTCCAGTTGTCACTGGTCTGATGTCGGATTTGGAATCTGCTACTGTCACAGTGTGGGTTCTGTCCGTGAGCGAGTTGGCAACCCATCTTGTGACACAGGGATTTATACCTAGTTTAGTGAGCTTATCTATAATTCCAGTGGGGGATGGTGTTGAAAGCCTTGGCGAGATCTAGATAAGCTGTGTGAACCATTCTACCCTTATCTATGGCTTTGGTGACTGCTTCAAAGAAGTCAATCAGGTTTAGGAGACATGATCTGCCTTTTACAATTCCAAACTGTGTAGGGTCCAGAGTTTGGAGATTACCAATGTCTTTGTTTATGAGTTCCATGATGATACGTTCCATGGCCTTGCAGACCAGGCTCGTCAGGCTAATGGGGCAGTAGTTCCCAGGGTCCGTCATGGCTCCCCCTTTGTGGAGTGGGATAACGGTCGCGGTGTGCCATTTAGTGGGTACAAAGCCTGAGGTGAGGCTATGATTGAACATGGTACTTAGGTAGGGTGCCAGTTCATTCTGTAGTTAGTGTAGAACGCAGCCTGGGATATTGTCATGTACCACATAACTGTGGTGTTGTCCGTCTATCAGGAGCTGTCCTGGAAGAATAAGGGATTTGAAGACTGTCAGAGCATTCCGTACAGACAGCATCGCTTTTTGACCGATATGCAGGGGAATTTGTTGTGGGCTCCATTTGTCCTGAAAGCATTTGCCTGCCATGTGACCACCCCATGCACAGTCATGCATCTGTTGTCAGAGTTTGGGCGGCGAGGGGTTGAGTGAAAGGACATCCCTTGTTCTGGTTGCATGCTTCAGCCCACCAAAGGAACTCTGCCCTTAGACAAGGTACGATAGGAATCACCGTTTGCAGGTCCTGAGAATGCTGACACCAGAGACTTAAGTACTACTGAAGTTTTCTTATATGCAGTCTTGCATATGGAATTAGCAAAATGCATGAGGCCATGAACCCTAGCAGATACCTGGGGTTTGTTGGCCATTAGTTTGAAATAGTTTGTCAGATGGACCTGCTTTTCTGGAGTGAGGAATGCAACCTGGGAAGTTGTGTTCAAGCTTGCTCCCAGGAATACAATTTGTTGGCTGGGCACCAGTTGTGATTTCTTTTCGTTGATGGTGTAATAACATTGAAGTTTGAAGTCTTTTTACAAATGACAGGTGCTGAACTAGCAACTCCTGACTGTCCCCCTGAATCAGGCAATCATCCAAGTATGGGTAGATTTGAATATTTCTCTGCCTGCAGTATGCAACAGTGAATACACAAACCTCTACATTTATGGTAAGTGTACACAACTGTACTATGTTCTTCCTGTTTCACTGTTGCAGTCATTACATTTGGGTAGAGTCCCAAAACTATGGCTGGGAGGGTGGAGCTAAATAGCATTAGGAGCGGCTATGATGCCCTGCAGAAAGTACAGTTTTGTACCTACCATAAATGTAGATGTTCGAGTGTATACACTGCTGCAGTCATCACACTTGGGTTATCCTGCCATCAGGCGGTCCTGCAGTCAGCCCAAGTTCCAAAGTCTTGGTCCAGCATCGTTTGCTGTCGCTTCTTCCCTGACGTCAGTGTGCCAGGGGTATACAAGATGCAGCAGACGCCATTTTCTTCAGTTTTTCTTGCTCCAGATGTCAGGTGCCCCCAAAAAGGTAGGCAATGTAAATTGCTAATAAAACATACGGGAGGGTAACCTGGACTGCAGCAGTGTATACACTCCAACATCTACATTTATGGTAGGTACAAAACTGTACTATGTTCATGTTACACTGCTGCAGTCATCACACTTGGGTAGAATCCCAAAGCAGAGGTAGGGTGGCTGGTTTTATAAGGCATTCGGGGTGGCTATAAGGCCCTGCAAAACTGCAGTGGCAAAGCCAGCTCTGGATTTAGAGTAAAAAGGCAGATCGTAATGCTTGGTGAAGGTATGTACAGAACTCCAAGTTGCTGCTTCCAAAATGTCCTTGGTAGGTACTCCCTCTGAGGTAGGCAGTTGAAGTGGCTGTTGCCCTGGTGGAATGAGACCTAACATTGTTAGGTGCAGTTTTCCCATGATGTGTATAGCAGAAACGTATGCAATGTCCTATCCATTTTCAAATGGTCTGTTTTGAAATGGCTTTTCCCCGTGTTCCTGCAGCATATGATACAAACAATTAGTCAGTTTTTCTGAAAGCTTTAGTTTTGTCCAAGTAGAAGCGTAACTGCCTGTGTATGTCCAAGGAATGTAGTAGTCTCTCCCCTTTATTCTGTGGATTTGGATAAAACGTTGGCAAGTGAACAGTTTGGTTTAGAGCCACACTTCATACCACCTTTGGCATAAAAGTAGGGTTTCTTCTTAAAGACGCCCTGTCTTGGTGGAATATGAAAGGTTCCACTGCCATTAGTACCTGTAATTCTGAAATTCTTCGTGCTGAGGTTATTGCCAGGAGCACAGCAGTTTTCCAAGAAACACATTTTAAGTCTGCCGAGTTAACTGGCTCAAAAGGAGGTAAAGTTAATTTCTCCAAGACAAAGTTGAGGTCCCAAGTTGGAGTTGGTGCTCTACGGGACGGTCTTATGTTTTTAGCCTTTCTGAGGTACTGTTACCAAAGGATGAGAAAAAATTGGTGGATTTGTGCTGTAATTAGCAGAGATGGCAGAGGCATGGATCTTAATGGATGAAAAGGAGAGGCCCTTGTCCAGCATCTCAGTCAAGTATTGTAGCATCTGAGGAATATTTGGGACAAGAGGGTCAAGGTTGTGAACCTGGTTCCAGGCACAGAATCTCTTCCATTTATCCAAATAGGCTTTCCTGGTACTAGGTCTTCTGGCCTCCAGAATGACATCCATAACAGCTTTGGAGAGAGGCATTGTTTGCTTGACTAAAAAAATCTTCCATGCAGCCAGGTTTAAAGTCTTGAGCTGGCCGTGAAGTATCTGATTGTTTTGCTGAGTCAGAAGTTGAGTTTTGAGGCAAAATCCATGGTGGTCCTTGTGCTAAGTTCTTTAAGATTGGGTACCAATGCTGGCGTGGCCAGTCTGGGGCAATCAGGATCATCATTGGCCTTTCTTGTCTGGCTTTTATGAGTACCTTTGAAAGGAGAGGCAGTGGTGGGAAAGCGTATACTTGTAGGTTTTTCCAGCTGAATGAGAGGGCATCTACTTTCCATGCTTGTGGGTGGTAAGTCCTTGTGCAGAATTTCTGTAGCTGGCAATTCATTGGGTATGCAAACAGATCTATGTCCGGGCTCCACCATTTCTGTATTATCGTCCTGAACATTTGTGGATGTAATTTCCACTCGTGCAAATCCATGATGTTTCTGCTTAAGTCGTCTGCCAGTATATTTCTCTCTCCTGGCAGGAATTGTGCTTGCAGATGAACTTGACAGGTTATAGCCGTGTTCCACAAGGTCATGGCTTGTCTGCAGAGGGTATATGAATGAGTGCTCCCTTGTTTATGTACCACATTAACAGTGGTGTTGTCTGTCTTTAAAGTAGTTGTCCTGGATGCAGAAGGTCCTTGAAAGCTATACGTGCATTTTGTACAGCTAGCATCTTTGATTGATGTGAAGATGCCTTTGTTCTGCAGGCCACTTGCCCTGAATACATTTTTCTGCCATGTGTGCTCCCCAGGTGTAATCAGAAGCATCTGTTGTCAGTGTTTGCCTGGCTGTGGGTGGAGTGAAAGGCTGTCCCTTGTTGAGGTGACAGGCTTGAGCCCACCATTGAAACTCCTGTTGAAGACAAGGAATAAGTGGTATTACTGTTTCCAAACTGTGACAGTGTTGAGACCAGACACTTTAGGTACCACTGTAGTTTCCTCATATGCAATTCTGCATATGGAATTAATAGTATGCAAGAAGCCATGTAACCAGAAGATGCAGAATTTTTCTTGCAGGGAGTTAAATTTTTGTTGCCAAATGGAAATCTTGAGTCAGCCATCTGGGCCGTTGTATTTAAGCTGGCACCCAGGAATATTATCTCTTGTGAGGGCACTTGTTTTGATTTCTTTTCGTTTACTGTGCACCCTAAGCAAATTAGTAGTCTTTTTTACAAACGCCAGATGCTTTAGAAGAATGTCTTTGCTCTCTGCTTGAATAAGGCAGTCGTCCAAATATGGGTAAATCTGAGTTCCGTTTTGTCTGCAAAATGCAATAACTGGTGCCAGGCATTTTGTAAAGACCCTGGGCGCAGTAGATAAGCCAAAGGGCAGTGCAGAGAATTGGTAGTGCATTGAACCTGCTAAGAATATGCGGTATCTTCTGCAATTTTGTCTGACTGGGACATGCAGGTATGCCTCCTTGAGGTCCAATGTTACGAGCCAAGCTTTCTTGCCCAGCATGGGAAGAAGCTGCTGTAGTGTCAACATTTTGAATTTTGGAACATCCAGGTAAGTATTTAGAGAAGAAAGATCCAGAATGGACCTGTAGGCTTTGTCCTTTCTGGGAACCAGAAAGAGACTTGAGTAAAATCCTTGTCCTTGCTCCTGTCTAGGTATCTTTTGAATAGCTCTCATGTCCATGAGTGCTGTAATCTGCCTTTGAGCCTCTGCCCATTGATTTGGTGGCAAATTTGGCATTCCTTTTAACCTTGGCAGTGTGAAAGTGGAACCTGTAACCTTGAGACAATATTGAGAACCCATTTGTCCTGGGTGATTACTTGCCAATTGTGACTGAAAAGTGCCAGTCCCCCCCCCCCCTCAAGGGGTGTGCCAAGAGAGAGAGGTTTGGCAGCTGTAGTGGGAAGTCATTGGGTCTGCTTTTTATAAGGTTGAGGTCTGTCTTCCCCTTCCGTCTGGGTTGAAGCACCCCATTGTCAAGGCCTGCAAGTACCTTGTGGTTGACCTCTGCCTCTTTTGGACGTCTGTATCTTCCCCTTTGAGATCTGCCTGAAACTGGAAAGGACCAATTCTTTGTTGGCCAATTTCTGCTAAATCGAGGAGGCTGAACCTGTAAGAAATCCTTCGCCGTTTGCATAGATTTTGCTTTATCCTCCATTTTCTTTAATACCTCTTCTGCCTTAACTCCAAATAAAACATCCTGCTGCAAAGGTGCATTCAATAATTTTGCTTTAACATGATCTGGTAAGGTCTGTTCTTTTAACCAAGCATGTCTTCTAATGACAGACACTAACTGCTGCTCTATAGGAGGCCTCTAAGGAATCAAAACCACATTGCAAAGTATGTTTTCCCACTTGTTCAGCTGCATGAAATAAATCCTGCATTTCTTTATAGTTAGGAAGATCTGAATTTGGAAGCATTTTTTGTTTCAAATGAGACATCAAATATTGCTGATATTTAAGCATGTGAAACTGGCAATTTAGTGCTCTCATTGCTGAAGTTGCAGATGTGTATACTCTTTCCCCATCTGTCTAATGCCCTGGAATCTGTCAGGGGGGACTGGATTTTTTGCTGTAGAGGCCTTTACCTCTTTGGGACCCTGGGAAATAGTTTCAGGGTCAGCAACAGGGCTTTTATAAAGGAATTTGTGAGAGTCAGGGACTCTATTCATCTGTCTGGCTTAACTGGAGCTGGAGGTAAAGAATCAGGATTTAAGCTGGATTCAGCATACACATCATCCACAATATCTAACAATGGCGGAATAGCAAGGGGTCTGTGTTGAGGTAATAAAAGGAAACCTCTGAGCCTTTTCTTGAATTCTGAGTAATCCTGGCCCTCCCAATGGAAATGCTCCCGCATGGTATGTAAGGTTTCCCCAAAGGAGTAGTCCTCTGGTGGAGAGGCTGAAGGAATGAATTCCTCAGCATCAGAATCCTCATAAGGGGGTAAAGAATATCCTTGGTCTGAGGATGAATCTGAGGAGATGGACACCTGGTAGGATGAGTCAGTCTGCATTCTGTCTAGGCCTTTTATCAGGAGGAGGGTGGAAACCCCCTGATCAGAGTAATTAGGTCTTCGGCCATTTTAAGCATCTGTTTCTTAGGCATGAAGGCCTGTGCTGGTGAATGCTGAAGTTGTTTCTTTGTTTTAGATTTAGCAGAAGATTTAATGGTTAACAGAGTCGGCCTGAAAACACCCTCTGAAGCTGCGGGTTGTTCAGCTACTCCGTAGCCCTCTGAAGGGTTAGTCTCGGTAGGTCTCAAGTCTGGGGTATCCGAAGGCCCAGCCATCTCCACGTGGGAGTCAGAGGCGGCCTGTGGTTCTAAAGAAGCGGTCGCCAGGGGCTGCGAAGGCTCCTCGCTGAAAACCGGAGAACCAGCGACTGGCCTAGAAGAGGCTTTGTTGTCAGTTTTGGGCCTCGGATGCCTGTCCTTGTCTTTGCGCTTTGTGTATTCCGGTCGTCGGTAGTTCCGACTGCATGGTGTAATTGAATTTTCTGCCAAAATAATGTCAGGCAAAATCAAATCGACGTTTAATAGTGCGCTTGTTAAACGTAGCACAAACAGACAACCATAGGCATGGGATACAACAGGAATGGAAATCCTTATGAGGTATTTGCTTTCCATAAGAAATACAATTATTAACTTTTACTGACATCGGTCTGAGGCAAGAAAAAGTTTCCCCAACGGGGTACTTAGCTTTGTAGAAGACTTCGGTTCTGGATTCGGAATGAAAATCTCAGGAGTCGGCCGACCGGCACTTGCGAACTGCTTTTGCATCTTATATACCCCTGGCGCACTGATGTCAGGGAAGAAGCAACAGCAACAGATGCCGGACTAAGATTTTGGAACTCGGGCCGACTGCAGGGCCGCCTGACGGCAGGATAACCTAAGTGTGATGACTGCAGCAGTGTAACACGACGAACATCTGCAGTGGCAAAACCTGCCCTAGATTTAGAGTAGAGTGGGAGATGATAGTGCTTTGTAAAGGTGTGCACTGAACTCCAGGTTGCAGCCTCTAAAATGTCTTTGGTTGGTACTCCCCAGAGGAAGGCTGCTGAAGTGGCTGCTGCTCTGGCTGAATGTGGCCTAATGCCCTTAGGCACTGGCTTGCCATGTTGTGAATAGCAGAAACGAATGCAGTGGCCTATCCACTTTGAAACAATCTGCTTTGAGATAGCCTTTCCTTGTGATCATGCAGCATATGCCACTAGTAATTGCTCTGTCTTTCTGAAAACTTTGGTTCTGTCCAAGTAGAATTGAAGCTGTGTATGTCCAAAGAATGCAGAATTATTTCCCCCTTGTTCTGTGGATTTGGATAAAAAAGTTGGCAGATGAATAGTTTGGTTAAGGGCCACACTGGACACCACTTTAGGCATAAATGTCGGGTTTGTCCTCAGAGAAACCCTGTCTGGATGAAAAATGGTAAAAGGTTCCATAGCCATGAGTGCCTGTAGCTCTGAAACTCGTCTTGCAGAAATTATTGCTAAAAGCAGACCTGTTTTCCAAGATAAAAACTTTATATCAGCAGTAGCGGCTGGCTCAAAAGGAGGCAGAGTGAGTTTTTCCAAAACACAGTTGATGTCCCATGCAGGTACTGGTGATCGCTTTGGAGGCCTTAAGTTTTTGGCTTCTCTGAGATACTGCCTTAAAGGATGAGCAAAGAGTGGTGGCTCTGTATTGTAATGAGCCGAAATGGCAGAGGCATGAATTTTAATTGATGAAAAGGGTAGGACTTTGTCCAGCATCTCAGTCAAGTATTGCAAAATCTGAGGAATATTTGGAACAGCTGTCAATCCCTTGTGCCTGGTTCCAAGCACAGAATCTCTTCCATTTACGTGCATAAGATTATCTAGTACTAGGCCTTCTGGCCTCCAAAATGACATCCATCCAGTGAGTGGTGTGTTCTGTATGATTACATTATCCGCTATGCTGCCTGGTTTAAGATCCTGAGTTGGCTGTGCAGGATCCGATTGTTTTGTTGAGACAGTAGAGGTATTTGAGTTAAGGTCCAAGCCGGGCATTGAGACAAGTTCTTTAGGACTGGATACCAGTACTGGCGGGGCCAGTCTGGGGCAATCAGTATCATCTTTGGCTTCTCTTGTCTGATCTTTAGGAGTACCTTGGGGAGGAGAGGCAGGGGAGGAAAGGCATACACTGCTAAGTTTTTCCAGCTGAAAGATAAAGCGTCCACTTTCCATGCTTGTCTGTGACAAGTCCTTGTGCAGAATCTTTTTAGTTGGCAGTTGTGAGGAGAGGCAAATAGATCAATATTCGGGCATCCCAATTTCCTTGTTATGCTGAAGACTTGTGGATCCACTTGCCACTCTTGGGGATCCATGAGGTTTCTGCTTAGCTCGTCTGCCAGAGAATTTTTCTTTCCTGGCAGGAATTGTGCCTGCAGATGTACTTGGTAAGTCAATGCTGTGTCCCACAAAGTCATGGCTAGTCTGCAAAGGGGGTAAGAATGAGTGCCTCCCTGCTTGTTTATATACCACATGACCGTGGTGTCTGTTTTTATCAGTAATTGTCCTGGAGGCAGTAGGTCCTTGAAGGCTGTCTGGGCATTTTGAACAGCTAGCATCTCTTTTTGATTGATATGGAGATGCATTTGGTTGGAGGACCATGTGCCTTGAATACATCTTCCTGCCATGTGGGCCCCCCCCGGCATAATCTGATGCATCCATTGTTAATGTCTGCCTGGAGGTAAAGTGAATGGCTGCCCCTTGTTCTGGCGACAAGCCTTCGCCCACCATCGAAACACCTGCTGCAAGCAGGGAATGAGAGTAATCCTTGTTTCCAGGCTGTGGCAATGTTGAGTCCAAACACTTTTTAGATAACATTGAAGTTTCCTCATATGCAGTCTTGCATATGGAATTAGTAGGATGCAGGATGCCATGAAGCCCAAAGCCTGCAGAATTTTTCTTGCAGATAACTGGGCCTTTGTTGCCAACATTTTGAAAAAGGTAGTCAGTTGTCTTTGTCTGGCATGAGAAGCCATCTGGGCAGTTGTATTTAAGCTTGCACCCAGGAATATCATCTCTTGAGAGGGTACTAGTTTTGATTTCTTTTCGTTGACTGTGTACCCTAGGCATGTTAAAAGTCTCTTTACAAACTCCAAATGCTGTAGTAGAATGCCCTTGTTCTCTGCTTGAATTAGGCAGTTGTCCAAGTAAGGGTATATTTGTATTCCTCTGTCTGCAGAATGCAATTACTGGTGCCAGGCACTTTGTAAAGACCCTGGGCACTGTAGATAAGCCAAAGGGCAGTGCAGAGAATTGGTAATGCATTGAGCCAGCCTTGAATCTGAGGTATCTTCTGCATGTTTGTCTGATTGGGACATGCAGGTATGCCTCTTTTAGGTCTAAAGTCACCAGCCAAGCCTTCTTGCCCAGCATGGGCAGAAGCTGCTGTAAAGTCAACATTTTGAATTTTGGTATATCCAGGTATGCATTTAGAATAGATAGGTCCAGTATTGGTCTCCAGGCCTTGTCCTTTCTTGGTACCAAGAATAGTCTTGAGTAAACTCCTTGTCCCTGCTCTTGCTCTGGTACTTGTTGAATTGCCCCCATGTTCATGAGGGATGATACTTGTTTTTGTGCCTCTGCCCATTGATTTTTTTGGCAGGTCTGGCCAACCGTTTGCTTTGACAGGGTATGGAAGTGAAACTTGTAGCCTTGTGACACTGTCTAGAACCCATTTGTCCTTGGTTATAATGTGCCAATTTTGTGAAAAAGTGCTAGCTTTCCCCCTAAAGGTGCTGCCAGAAGATAAGTGCTTGCAGCAGGCAGGGGGAAGTCATTGGGACAGTTTCCTGTATGGTTGTGATTTGTCTTCGCCACTTTTGGAGGTAGAAGCACCCCATTGTTTAGACCCGTACGAACATTGGGACTGGGATCTGCCCCTTTGTGGCCTGTCTGACACTGGAAAGGACCAATTCTTTGTAGGCCAGTGTCTGCTAAATCTTGGAGGCTGTACATGTAAAGAAATCCTTGACTGTTTGCATAGATTTAGCTTTGTCCTCCATTTTCTTTAACACCTTCTGCCTTAACACCAAACAAGGTATCATGCTGTAATGGAGCATCTAATAATTTTGCTTTGACATGATCAGGCAGATTTTGTTCCTTTAACCACGCATGCCTCCTAATGACATAACCCGTAACAGCGGCCCTGCAAGAGGCCTCTAGAGATTCACAACCACATTGCAAAGTAAGCTTTCCAACTTGTTCAGCTGCATGCAATAAATCCTGCATTTCTTTCTTTTCTGCACATTCAGAATTTATCAACATTTTCTGTTTAAGCAGTGACATGATATATTGCTGATATCTGAGCATATGAAACTGGCAATTTAAGGCCCTTATAGCCAAGGTAGCAGAAGTGTAAATCTTTTTTCCCCATCTGTCCAGGGCCCTAGAATCTGTCAGAGGGGGTAGGGTTCTTTGCAGTGGAAGCCTTGACCCCTTTGGGACCCTGAGAGAGTTTCTGGGTCTGCAGCAGGGTTTTTGAAAAGGAATTTTTGAGAATCAGGAAGGAACCCTGTAATACCCGTCTGGCTTAACAGGAGCTGGAGGTAAGGAATCAGGAGTCAGACTAGACTCTGAAAACACATCTACAATGTCTAACACAGGTGGAATAGCTAAGGGGCTGTGTTGTGGTAGTAAAAGGAAGTCTGAGCCTTTTCTTGGATTCTGAAAAATCTTGGCTCTCCCAGTGGAAATGCTCCCTCATGGTATGCAAGGTTTCCCCAAAAGAGTGGTCCTCAGAAGGAGAGGTTGAAGGGATAGATTCTTCAGCATCAGAATCCTCAGAGGAAGGGAGTATTCCTGATCAGAAGAGGAATCGGATGAAATGGAAACCTGATCTGAAGATTCATAGTCCGTCTCTTGCCTAGGCCTCTTATCAGGAGGGGGATGGGAACCCCTGATCAAAGTAATTAAGTCTTCGGCCATTTTGAGCATCTGTTTTTTGGGCATGGAGGCCTGTCCATGAGGTTGTTGTACTTGTTTATTTGTCTTTAAAGATGCTTTAGTCTTTGCCTTTGAAGCTGAAGTCTCTTTAAATGTATAATTGCGTAGGTCTGAATACACCCTCAGAAGCTGCCTGCTCAGCTGCTCTGGACCCATCTGAGGGAACAGTCTTAGAGGTTCCAATGCCTTGAGTTTCCAGCGGCCTAGTCGGCGCCACGTGGGAGTCTGTAGCAGCCTGCGGCTCTAAAGTAGCGGGCGTCAGGGGCTGCGAAAGCACCTCACTGAGAACCAGCAAACCGGCGACTGGCTTAGAAGCCTCATCGGTTTTGGACCTTGGTTGCCCGTCTATTTCTTTGAGTTTCTTGTGAACTCCGGTAGTCTGCTAGCCATCCGACATTGTTTAATTAAATCTGCGGCCAAAATAACGAAAAGCAAAATCGTACCTACGCTTAATAGTGCGTTGGTTAAATCAAGCACAAAACCAACAACAACGTCGTGGTCAGGGCCTAGACAAGGAATACAGTAAGAATGAAAGTCCTTATGAGGTATTTGCTTCCCACAAGAAATACAATTAACTTTTTCTGACATCGGTCCGGAGCAAGAAAAAAGTTTTCCCAACGGGGTACTTGGCTTTTAATGAAGACTTCGGATCTGAAATTCAAACACTAAAATCTCAGGAGTCTGCCAACCGGCACTTGCGAACTGCTTCTGCTTTGGGCACCGTGCGGCAAGAAAGACTGAAAAAAATGGCGTCGGCTGCATCTTTTATACCCCTGATGTCAGGGAAGAGGTGACAGCAACTAACGCCGGACCAAGACTTTGGAATTCAGGCCGACTGAGGGCAACCTGCCAGTAGGATAACCCAAATGTAATGACTGCAACAGCTAAACACTAAGAACATCCAGGCATCCTTGGCTAGCACAGGAAGAAGCTGTTGCAGTGTAAGCATTCTGAATTTTGGGACCACCAGAAAGGTGTTGAGAATTGATAGATCCAGGATAGGGTGCCTAATGCTCTCTTTTCTGGGCACCAGGAACAGTCTGGAGTAGAAACCCTGTCCCCTTTGCTCTACTGGAACAGGTTGAATAGCCCTGATATGGAGAAGGGAAAGTACTTGCTTTTGAGCCTCTGCCCACTGGTTTGGAGGAAGGTCTGGCAACCAGCTTGGGGTTGGCAGTGAGTGGAAGTAGAATTTGTATCCCTGGGGTACAATGTTTAGAACCCATCGGTCCTGAGTAATGGACATCCAGTTTTTTTGTGTGAAATGCTTTTTCTTCCTAGGGGCGCAAGTACTTGGGCATGGCGAGGAAAGATAACTGGAAAGTCATTGCAAACTTTTTCCATATGGGGGTGTCTTACCATTTCCTGGTTTTGAGGTGGAAACACTCCATTGTTTAGATCTCTGCATGCCCTGAGACTGTGTAGTCTTGATGGTCTGGTTCGTCTTGGTGGTCTGTTTCCCCTGGGTTTGGGCTGAGAAGGCCTGAGGAGGAGTGCAAAGGACCAGTTTTTTGAAGGCCAATGCCTACTGAATCTAGGTGGCTGCACCTGTAAGAAATCTGACTGACTGCATAGATTTAGCTTTTTCTTCCATCTTTTTAAGAACTTCTGCTTTTGTGCCAAACAAACGCACCTGATTTAATGGAGCATCTAGTAATTTTGCTTTGACATGGTCAGGCAAGACTTGTTCTTTTAGCCAAGCATGGATTCTCAGTATAGACCCAGTGACAGCAGCCCTGCAAGATGCTTCTAAGGCATCAAACACGCACTGCAAAACATGTTTACTAACTTGGTTTGCAGAATGCATCAACTCTTGTAAATCTTTGTTTTCTGCACAATCTGGAAGAAACACCACTTTTTGTTTAATTACTTCCATAATATGTTGCTGGTAGTTCAACATGTGAAACTGGCAATTCAAAGCCTTAATGGCAAGAGTTGCAGAGGTATATACCTTCTTACCCTAACGATCTAGAATACCTGTCTGAAGGGGTAGGTTTTTGGCTGTAATAGCCTTAATGCCTTCAGGTCCTTGGAAAATGGTCTCTGGATCCGCAGTAGGATTATTAGAGAAATTTACGAGAATCAGGTACTCTGTAGTACATGGCAGGTTTTCAGGAGCTGGTGGTAAGGTGTCAGGAGTAAGACTGGACTCCAAGAAGACATGGTCTACAATGTACAGGACAGGGGGGCTAGAGGCCTGTGCTGGGGCAATTATAAAAATCCCCCGTGTCTCTTTTTGGACTGAGGATAGTCCTGGCATTCCCAGCAGAAATGCTCTCAAGGTATGCAAGCTTTCACCAAAAGAGAAACTCTCTGGAAGGGAGGCAGAGGGAATGGATTCCTCTGCATCTGAATCCTCATAGGTAGATAGGGGCATGCCCTGGTAATCAAAAAGGTCACAGTCATCAGACTCCTGGCCTGTAGAATCAGAAGGAAATTCAATTCTTTGTCTTTTGGCAGGGGAAGGCTGGCTTCCCCTAATTAGAGTAATAAGGTCTTCAGCTATTCTAAGCATTTGGCTTTGTGGCATGGGAGGATGAGCATCCACTTTGGATGTTTGTTTTCTAGGCAAAGTACGAACTCTGGGCCTGAGAAACTCAGTAGTTTTAGTAAGAAATGAAGTTGTCAGTTTAATATGAATATCAGTTGGTCGGAACACACCCTCAGAAGCCAGTACCTGCACAGCAGCTCCGGACCCATCCAAGGTAGAGACATCCGTAGGTTCCATAGTCTAAGAAACATCTCACGGCATACCGGACTCCGAATGGGTCTCAGCAGAGGCCTACGAATTTGTAGAAGTGGGCATCAGGGGCTGCAAAGGCATCTCACTGAGTAACCGGTGGACTGACAAGCTTAACAGAACTGTCATTGGCAGTTTTTGACCTATGCGGTCTGTCTCCATCTTTGTGCTTTTACGGAAGATCAGTAGTCGGATGGCTTATCGAAGCCATTTTGGAATACAGAGAACAGGAGCAAAAGAATTTATCTACAAACAAACCAACGACGAATGGTTCGGGCATTAAACAAGGCACAAAACTGACAGCTAGGGATGTCGTGGACTGGGCCTAAACAGGTGACGCAGTAAGAGTTATTTGCTTTCCACAGGCAAGACTATTCTTAATTTTTTCTGACATCGGTTAGAGCAAGAAAAAAAAGATTCCCCAACGGGATAATTAACTTTATAAGACTTCAGGTCTGAAACTCGAAAAACGAATATTTCAGGTAGCAGCCAACCGGCACTTGCGAACTGCTTCAGGGTCCTCCGCAAGAAAAACTGATGTAATGGCGTTGGCTGCATGTTTTATACCCCTGATGACCTGACGCAAGAGGCATCAGCATCTGATGCAGAAATCCCAAGACTCTGGTATTCGGGCCGACTGAGGGCTACCTGCAGGCAGATAACCCAAGGGTGATGACTGCAACAGTGAAACACGAAGAACATCTGATTTAGGTGACGGAGGTCCAAAATGGGCCTCAAGTCACCAGTCTTTCGGAATCAAAATAAATTTTACTCCACCAGAGCTTCACTGGTCTGGTGGGACCTCCTGGATGACTTCCTTTTCTAGTAGCTTTGACACTTTTTTCCACTGCTAATTCCATATAATTGGATGTAATAGCCACTTCGGGGATTACTTTTTATTTGTTGGGATTAAAGCAAAGGGAACAATCTCTAGGGATTCTCTTCTGCACCCAAGAATCCTGACTTAGTTAGCTAGGCATATGGGTGCAGAAATAAGTACCCCACACACCCCGACAGCCTCCAGAGTAAGGCTGTTGGGGAACAGCTTAAGTTAACCCCCCCCACAGACACACACACACACACACACACACACACACACACACACACACACACACACACACACACACACACACACACACACACACACACACACACACACACACACACACACACTATGGCAGGCTCTGGAGCCTTAAGTATCGAGGGCAAGCTTTACAAAACCAAAGTTTTTCGGTTCTGGGGAAATTTCCTTTTGGGGAGGGACATCTTAAAGCTCTCTGCAAAATCACAGAAATCCATCTAGGTGTGCCGACAATGCTGGTGCCTGCTGCTCCCACTGTAATATCTGCTACAATGGAAAGTACATTTATAAACACATTAGACATAGTCTTCACAGACTCCACTCGGGACTGTGGACATTGTATCCAAAGACTAGACCAAAAGAGAGTAACCAACAACACAGCAGACTGGACCATTCCCGGAGGTACAGGGAGGACCCCCATCTGCATCAGAGTCAAAAGAAATTTAATCATCCTACTGCTAACCACTTCAGGAAGCTTTGACAAATAACAAGGATCAGTATGAAGTAGCCACATAAGATGGTCTAGGGGAAACAGTGTTGCTTGGGTACAAGGAAATTGAGCAGAACGCTTGCCAGCTCCTGACACAAGTAGCATATCTGAGATGGTTTATGCCCCCAAACTTTCACCTACCCAGATTTCAGAGCCAACAGCCTAGGATTCTTCAGGGCCAGGCCCAACTGAAGGGTCATATCTGGAAACGTTTTTTCTAGACCTATCCTTTTGCTTTTCCTTTTCTATCTACTTTATCCTTGGGCAGGACATGACTTGTCCACTTTATTGGAAAATGAAGAATCAGAAGTGGGTGATAAAGGTGCTACAGTGAATACACTAACATCTACATTTATGGTAAGTGTACATAACTGTACTATGTTCGTGTTTCACTGTTGCAGTCATTACATTTGGGTAGATTCTCAAAGCTAAGGAAGGGAGGAGGCAGTTAGATAGCATTAGGACCAGCTAAAAGGCCCTGCAAGACTGCTGTGGCAAAACCAGTTCTGGATTTAGAAAAAATTGCCAAGTGGTAATGCTAGTTGAAGGTATGTACAGAGCTCCAGGTAGCAGCTTTTAGGATGTCCCTGGTAGGGACACCTCTGAAAAAGGCTGTAGAGGTAGATGCAGCCGTGGTTGAATGCAGTCTTATCCCCTGTGGGGTAGGTTATCCATGATGCTTACAGCAGAAATGAAAACAATGGCCTATCCACTTAGAAATGGCCTTCCCCTCTGCCCCTGCAGCAAATGCAACCAGCAGCTGTTCAGATTTCCTGAGAGGCTTAGTCCTGTCCAAGCAAAATCTAAGTGGTCTGTGCATGTACAAGGAATGCAGTATTCGTTCCCCTTTGTTCTGTAGATTAGAAAATGTTGGCAAATAAATGGAATGATTAAGGGTCACACTGGATACCACCTTGGGCATAAAGGAGGGATTGGTCCTGAGGGACACCCTGTCCGCATAAAAGATGAAGGGCTCCACTGCCATGAGGGCCTGTAATTCAGACACCCCTCTTGCTGAAGTGATGGCTAGGAGGAAGGCCATTTTCCAAGAAAGGAATTTCATCTCTGCATTTGAAGCTGGCTCAAAGGGAGGTAGAGTGAGCTTTTCCAATACAAAGTTAAGGTCCCAGGCTGGAACAGGGGCTCTTCTGGGTGGTCTTAATTTTTGGCCACTCTGAGGAATTGCTTCAGCAGTGGATGAGAGAAGAAAGGTGGCTCTGTATTATGATGAGCTGAGATGGCGGAGGCAGGAAATTTGATGGAAGAAAAGGAAAGGCCCTTGTGAAGCATCTCAGTTAAGCATTGAAGAATGAGTGGTAAATTGGGCACAGTTGTGTCCATCCCCTGTGTTTGGCTCCAGGAACAGAATCTCTTCCATTTTTCAGCACAGGATTTTCTAGTACTAGGCCTCCTTTCCTCCAGAAGGACATCCATCACTTGCTTACTGAGGGATGGGTAAAGGAGAGGTCATGTAATCATCCAGGCTGCAAGGTTCAGGGTTTGACGCTCTGGGTGCAGAATCTGGCCCACCTGCTGGGACAGCAGGGCAGGGGTCTGAGGCAGATGCCATGGTTCCAGAAGTGACACTGCATAAGAGGAGGCACCAGTGTTGGCGTGGCCAGCCTGCTGCAATAAGTACTGTCCTTGGTTTGTCCTGTTTGATCTTTAGTAGCACTTTGGAGAGCAGAGGCAGAGGGGGGAAAAGGCATAAACTAATAGGTTTTTCCAGCTGTAGGACAGGGCAGCCACTTTCCAAGCTTGTCTGTGGGGAGTCCTTGTGCAGAATTTTTCCAATTGGTAGTTCTGAGGGGAGGCAATTAAGTCCATCTCTGGGCTCCCCCATTTGATTCTCAAAATGTTGAATATCTTTGGTTCCAGTTTCCACTTGTGTGGATCCATGACATTTCTGCTTAGGTCTGCCGGTGTATTTAGCGTGCCTGGCAGGAACTGAGCTTCCAGGTGCACTTGGTAGCTCAAGGCTGTGTTCCACAGAGCCATGGCTAGTCTGCAGAGGGAATATGAATGGGTTCCCCTCATGCTTGTTTATGTACCACAACAGTGGTGTTTGTCAGCCTTTACCAATAATTGTACTGGAAGAACGTGATTCTTGAAGGCTGCCAGTGCATTCTGTACAGCTAACATTTCTTTTTGATTGATAAGCAGGTGCATTTGACTCTGGGTCCATTTGCCCTGAATGCACTGCCCTGCCAAGTGAGCCCCTCCATGCATAGTCCGATGAGTCTGTTAGGGTTTGGGTGGCAGGGGGTAGAGTGAATTGCAGTCCCTTGTTTATGTGGCAAGACAAGGTATGATAGGAATCACTGATTCTATGTCCTGAGAAGGTTGGCACCACAGACTTTTTAGATACCACTGTAGTTTCCTCACATGCAGTCTTGCATATGGAATTAGTAGAATGCAAGAGGCCATGTACCCCAGGGCTTGCAGTATTTTCCTTGCAGATACCTGGGTCTTTGTGGCCAGTAGCTTGAAGTAGGCTGTCAAGTGAACTTGTTTCTCTGGCGTGAGGTATGCCATCTTGGAAGTTGTATCCAAGCTTGCTCCCAGGAATACAATTTGTTGGCAGGATACTAGATGTGATTTTTATTTTGTTTATGGTGTACCCCAGAGAAGTTAGTAATTTCTTTACAAATGCCAGATTTAATAGTATGTCCTGACTTTCTGCCTGAATTAGACAATCGTCCAGGTAGGGGTATATTTGAATACTTCTTTGCCTGCAACATGCAATGACTTGAGCTAGGCACTTTGTGAATACCCTGGGCGTAGTAGATAAGCCAAAGGCAGTGCAGAGAACTGATGGTGCATGTAACCTGCTCTGAAGTGTGGGTAATTTCTGCAAGATTCCTTATTGGGATGTGCAGGTAGGCTTCCTTTAAATCCAGTGTTGCCAACCAGGCATTTTTGCCTAGCATAGGAAGCAGCTGATGAAAGAGTTAGCATTCTGAATTTTGGGATTACCAAAAAAAAGTGTTTAGGATAGACAAGTCCAGGATAGGATACCAGAAATGGTCTTTTCTGGGTACCAGGAAAAGTCTCGAGTAGAAACATTGCCCCCATTCTTCTTCTGGGACAGGTTGAACAGCCCTGATGCTTTGAAGAGACAGAACTTGCTTTTGAGCCACTGCCCACTGATTTGGGGGGAGGTCTGGCCAACCGATTGGGGATGGTAATGAATGTAAGTGGAATCTGTATCCCTGGGAAACTACATTTAAAACACATTTGTCTTGGGTAAGGAGTTCCCAGTGTTCTGCATGCAGGGCGATCTTTCCCCCTAAAGGAACAGTCAGTTGAGCAGGGCTCGAAAGGTTTAAAGTTAAGTCATTGTGACAGTTTACCATAGGGAGGGGTTTCTTACTACCTCCAGCTTTGGAACTGGGAGCCCCCCACTGCTTAGGCCTGTGAGTACATTGGGACTAAAGTCTGGGTGTTGTTCTGGTTTTGGACTGAAGGCCTAGAAGAGACAGGAAAGGACCAATTCTTACAAGGCCAGTGCCTACTAAATCTGGGAGGCTGCACCTGTAGGAAATCTAACAGTTTGCATAGATTTAGCTTTTTCCTCCATCTTTTTAAGTACTACTTCTGCTTTGTTGCCAAACAGGCGGTCTTGGTTTAAGGGAGCATCCATAATTTAGCTTTAACATGATCTGGCAAAGACTGCTCCTTAAGCCAAGCATGCCTTCTAAGTATAGAACCAGTGACAGCAGCCCTGCAAGATGCCTCTAAAAGACTTTTGGCTTTTTCTGGTTAGGGGTCGCCACAGCAGAACTCTGTACCGCTCATGACTGGCAGTGGATTTTTAAGGTGTCGAGTTGCCAGCCTGACGCCCAACCTTCAACAAAGGCACGCCCATTCACACTCGCACCTACCTGCATGTCTTTAACGTCACTCGACTGCGGGGAGGACATGCAGACTCCACACAAATGCCTCTAATGAATCAAAACCACATTGCAAAGTATGTTTTCCAACTTGTTCAGCAGAAGGCATTAAATCCTGTAATTCTTTATTTTCAGCACAGTCAGGAATCATTTTCTGTTTAACCAATCCAATAATATGTTGCTGATGCTTTAACATATGAAACTGGCAGTTTAAGGCCCTAATGGCCAAAGTTGCAGAAGTGTATACCTTCTTACCCCATCTGTCCAGTGCCCTGGAATCTCTATCAGAGGGGGCAGGGTTTTTAGTAGTAGCCTTAATGCCTTTGGGCCCCTGTGAAATGGTCTCAGGATCCACAGTAGGATTCTTAAAGATGAACTTGTGAGAGTCAGGAACTCTAATACCAGTCAGGTTTTCTGGGAGCTGGAGGTAGTGTCAGGGGCCAGGCTAGATTCAGAGAAGGCATCATCTACAATGTCCAATACAGGAGGGATAGCTAAAAGCCTGTGTTGAGGTATGAGTAAGAATTCCATAAACCTAATTTTGGAGTCAGAGTAATCCTGGCTTTCCAAAGCGGAAATGCTCCCTAAGAGTATGCAAAGTTTCACCAAAAGAAAAATTCTCTGGAGGGGAAGCAGAGAGAATGGAGTCCTCTGCATCAGAATCCTCATAGGTAGATAGAGGGCGACTTCTGGTCATCAGAGAAAACAAAAATTTCAGAATCCCGATCAGAAGAATCGGAAGGAAAATCAGTCTCTTAGAGGGGGAAGGGTTGCTTCCCCTGCATAGGGGCCTGACTATGCAGTCTGGGAGTGTTTTCCAGGCATGGATCGAGTTTTAGGCCTTGAAGAAGAAGATGGGGTCGGTTTAATATGCAAGTCAGTAGGCCTGAATACACAGAGAAGCCTGTGCCTGCACAGCGGCTCCGGACCCATCCAAGGTAGAGACATTTGCAGGTTCCACAGTCGAAGCATCTCGCAGCATAACGGACTCCAAATGGGTCTCGGTAGAGGCCTGCGAATCCGAAGTAGCAGGTATCACGGGCTGCGAAAACGCCCGAGTACCAGCAAACTGGTGACTAGCTTAGAAGCGTCGTCAGCAGCTTTGGACCTATGCAGTCTGTCTTTACCTTTGCGTTTTTTCAGAATGTCTGTAGTCTGGTGGCTTACCGAAGCCATTTCTGGATAATTGAACAGAGTACTAAAATATTTAGATGCAAAAATGAACAGACTACGAATAGTTTGAGGTTTGAATAAGGCACAAAACTGACAGCGAGGTACGTCGTGGTCTGGGCCTAAGCAAGGAATGCAGTACGAATGAAAATCTTTAAAAGGTATTTGCTTCCCACAAGAAATAATTGTCAACTTTTACTGACATTGGTTTACAGCAAGAAAAAAGGTTCCCCAATGGGGTACTTAGCTTAGTTGAAAACTTCGGATCTGAAACTCGAAAGCAAAAATTTCAGGAGTCTGCCTAACAGCACTTGCAAACCGCTTCTGCTTCGGGCACGGCAAGAAAGTGATATAATGGCGTTGGCTGCATGCTTTATACCCCTGACTACCTGACGTCATAGAAGATGAAACAGCAACAGACGCAGGACCCAAGGCTTTAATAATCAGGCAGACTGAGGGCTACCTGCAAACAGATAACCCAAATGTATTGACTGCAACCGTGAAACATGAACATCTGCTTTGCTATCACTGGACTGCGCAACCATTCAGTCATCAGAATGGACCTACTTAGCTTGTCCGCAAGGCAGCCAAGAGCTTCCAGAATGTGTTGCTATAAGATGAGAAGCCATTTCCCACTGCCAAACCCTCACTGCTTCCTTGTACAAGGGATACAATCTTGTTCCTCATGGTTTGTTGATGCACCAAACAAGTCTTGTTGTCAGTCTGGTTATAAATCAGTCACAGGAGTGGTTGTCTGGCACAACGGTTAAGGTCTTCATCTCACAAAGGTACAGGGGTTGATTCTGACCTTGGGTTATAGGCTAGGCTTAAAATGCCCTTTCACAGCAGTTAACCTAATATTCACCTACAAGCCAATGAGAAAACAGTCCGGAAGTTCAAGCAACAGTAGGATAACCAGTAACCTCTTTAGGAGTCCATAATCCTTAGACCCATCCATCTACTGTAATGCCTCCCCACCCCAGGTCAACTGTTCCACAGATTGAAGGATAAAAGGTATGACAAAGTGGATAACTATGGGAGTTCTAGCCACCACTGGAAATGCTGTCCTCAGGTATCAGTCATAACAGAACAGAAAGGAAGAAGGAAGAGCTGAGACCACTGTGCTTGTAATTGTTATTGCAGAATTCTCGTAGGGTGACATGAAAACTGAACCATTTACAGACTATGCCATTAGCCATAGATTCCTGAGAAACAATGCGGCAGTCAAATGTAGCCTGCAGAATTATCTGATCTGCCACCTTCAAAGTCTGACTACTGTCTGACAGGAGAGAAACAATGGTTTTGGCTTTGTCCAGTTGACTGCCTATGAAGAGAATCCGCTGGGCTGGCTAAAGATTTGACTTCCGGAAGTTTATGGAAATTCCCAAGGACAAACTGCCTGAGCATAAGAGCAGCTAGGACTCAGCTGTATAGGTATAGGAAAACAATCCCCAGAGACATCTGTTAACTGCTAAGATGGCCATGCACTTGAACATCCAGGTGGCTGTGGTGAGATAGAAATAATGGCTAGAGGTCAGACTAAAACGAAGGAACTTATGGAATGCTTTTGCTGTGTGTGGAGATAAATTACCTGAAGGTTTACCGAGCACATCCAGTTGTTTACTCAGAGCAGAACTGACTGCACTGGGACAATCCTGAAAGGAGTCTTTTTGCCAATTGTTTAGGTGCCTGCGGTTCAAAATGGGCCAGAGGTCTTGGCTTTCCTTCAGAAACAAAATTTTTGGATAAAAACCTGCCCCTCTCCGGTCTGGTGGGACCTCATGGGTGGCTCATTTGTACAGCAATGAAGTGATTATGTTCGTTTGGCTCTGCCTGATGGGGGGAATTTTCCGGCAAAGACTGCTGTGATTTCGGGGGTGTAAGGAAAACTGGTATACAACAGCCCCTGGATAGGCTCCTTTTGACCCATCCATCCTGCATGACAGCCTCACTCACTGGGGTAAAGGGATAAATGACCCACCAACTACCTTCAAAGAAAAGCAAATAAGCACCCCTCTCCAAGGACACTGGGGTTGTCTGACAAAATGGCCTGCAGTATCTCTCTTGATGCAGAAACCCTCTTGGCCTGCGACTACTGAATGGGCCACCTCTGCCACAGTCACCATGTCAGTAGACTCATTAAATGGTTGATGCTTAGTCCTTCTGAACTAGTGTGATCTTGAGCCATTTTGGTTCCTGCATCAAAACCCACTCCAATGACAGAGTGCACATTGCCATGCTGTTCACATTTCTACATTTTTTTATTTCACCAAAGAACTCAACAGTGAAAATCTATCAAAACAAGCACTGGTTAAAGAATTTAAAGTGATTCCCCAAAGTCAGACACAGCCAAGCCTGACGTCTCAGCCACACCTGCTCCAGCTGATCTTCCCATGCCATCTGCCATATTTTATGGATAAGATGCATGAAAAGGTACGAAATTAGACCATGATCAGAGATTAATTGTATGTCAAAGTCTGTCCTTAAAACTATGTTTTGTAAAAAAATTTTCTTGGAGCTTTTCTTCCCGGGCCTCCATTGAAAATGGACTTGTAATCCCAGCTGGACTCTCCCGGTCAACAAATGTAAAAATAAAATAAAATAAAAAATCTCCAACTGCCTCTTAGATTCAGTATCTGATATAACATACAGATGGGGTCTCTCCTCTCTTGCACTTCTTTTTTGGAATGTCGGGGGAGGGGATAAGCCCCAATTCCCAAAAAGCTTCTACCTGCTGGGATGCAGTAGCTTGGAGAACCACAACTCAACTAAGACACTAAGAAAAGCAAGGATTGGGAGTCACAGGGTGGAGCCGATCACAGTGAGGTTAATCTCTCCTCTCGAGAGAAACAATCATCCCTTCCATAAAATGGAATGCCGTTCTGAACTCTGCTGGTTCGGAAGATGCTGATTCAGTAACAGGGTCCACATTCTACAGATAAGGAAAAAAACAGAATCCAAGATGGCATCCCCAAAACACAGTGGACATCTTCAAGGAGGGGATCAGGACAAAAGATATGAATGCCAAAGGCTCAAACACATTCAACTGTGCCGTACAGGACAACTCTTAAGACTGTGTTGAAGTCTAATCAAGCTGGTCCCAAGCTGACACCTGTCCAAATGCTGAGTAGAGTGCAATGGATCCAAAGCCCACAGTACCACAGTCAGGGTTAAGGTGGACACCAAGGGGATAAGCTTCAGGTTAAGAACCTGTTCCAAAGCCACACAGCAGAGATGCACACCAAGAAAGGAGCTAGAAAAGGTAGATAGGACCTGCATCATCAGGGACAAAGGAGATGGCACGGCTTCCATCTTAATCTTTATCTTCATTAAGCTCAAGTTATCAAGGTCCTAGTCTAAAGGGCTCTTGTAACACCTCAAAGATAAAGGATGACATGGAAGGAGGCCAAGAAGAGATACTGTGTAGGTCCTTCTTGGATGAAGTCTGCCTCAAGTCTTTGGGATGGTGTCCTGAACCACTATTAGCTTCGGAAGCTGGAACAGTGCTTTCAGAAATCCTTAGTGTATTTTCTTTGGTTTGGATTCATTCACTTTAGATTTCTCAGAGGACTTTTCAAACTTGGGAGACTCCTGCTCCAGAGGCAAATTTATTCTGACTGATAAGGCTGTCAGACCAAAGGCAGAAAAAAACTATAGCACTCCATCAAATGACCCGCACTCAAGCACACCATGCATAAATCAGTTTTTCTTTGGGAGGGGGCAACTTGTGTCCACGTTTAGGTCTACTTCAGAAGATTGACAAACCAAAAGACTGAATCCCAAAAAAACGAATTCAAAATCCCGAACACATTTTAATACATTGGACAAGCCCCCCCCCTCATGTGGGGGTGGGGGGCTGCACCCCCTACTAACTATACATACCAACTCCAAGATCGCACAACAGGGGAGAAGGGGCAAATTCCATCATTAAGTATTTTGAATTTTCAGTCTTTTAGGATTTCAATCTTTTGAAGTAGGCCCCCACATTTAGTGATCTTCTTGCAACTCACCCTGTAACCCCAGCACCACCTGGAAGAAAACAGCATGCAGTTCACAACAAAATACCGTTGAGGCAAACTGTGCAAACAATCTCCACATAACTTTTAGTTATGTACTCACCATAACTTCAGATGTTTGGGATCCATCTCGCCTACATTCTGACTGATGGGTTCAGAGCCGATCCCTCGGCTCCGACTCGGCACGCTTATGCCAAAGAGCGAAGTCTCTTATTGGCTGAGCTTACTATATCCCAGGATGCACCACTACCAGTCCCCCAGATCTAGTTTGTCCGCATACATGCACACATGCATGCACTGCTTATATAACATCGACAGATGATACAAGATAAAAACAGTAGAACTCAAACCGTTCAATCTCTTCTGATCTCCAAGGCAGGGGGAAGGAGGGTGGGTATTAGGAATGTAGGCGAGATGGATCTCAAACATCTGAAGTTATGGTGAGTACATAACTAAAAGATGTTATGTGATCCTATCTCGCCAACATTCTGACTGATGGGACAACGTCCCTAGCACCTATATCCTGGGTGGCTCACTGGAAAACACTCCTGAGTACCGTGGAACCAAATGATGCTCGCCCTTTAGATGCCACTTCCAATTTATAGTGGGAAATGAAAGTGTGCGGGTTGGACCAAGTAGCCGCAGCACAAATCTCAGAAATAGCGAGCTTGGAATGAAATGCAATAGAGGTAGCCATAGCTCTAGTAGAGTGAGCTTTGACAGATGTTGTAAGTTGCTTATGTGAAGAGGAATAAGCCTGAGTTATGCAATCTCTAATCCATTTGGCAATAGTAGCTTTAGTGATGGTTTTACCCAGTTTATTATCTGAAAAGGACACAAACAATTGATCTGTTTTCCGAATTTGTTGAGTCCTGTCTAGATAGAAGCGCAATTGCCTATGAACATCCAACGTATGCAAGGTGTATTACGCTTTGTTTGAAAATTTTGGAAAGAAAACTGGTAGCTCTAGAGATTGTTGGAGACGGAGATTAGAACAAACTTTGGGAACAAAAGATGGATTAGGTCTAAGTGATACTCTATCCTTGTGAAAAATCAAGTACGGTGGTTTGATAGATAGGGCTTGAAGTTCTGAAACTCTTCTTGCAGAGGTAATTGCAATTAAGAAGGCAGTTTTCCAAGACAGATATTTCAACTCACATGTAGCAGCCGGTTCAAAAGGAGAAGATGTTAAGGCACGAAGTACCAAATCAAGATCCCACGGAGGCGCAGGATGAAAAACTGGGGGTCTTAAAAGCACAGCACCTTTCATAAAAGTTTTACATAATCTGCTGCTCATCAACGGTGGGTCTATGGATTCGTGAAATTTGGAGATAGCTGCTAATTGGACTTTAATAGTAGAGACTGAAGATCCTTGATTAAACAAGGATGTCAAAATTTCAAGACCTCTGGTATCGGGCAGTAATAGGGTCTAAGCCTCTGAGTTGAGCCCAGATAGCAAACCTCTTCCACTTACTGTGATACAATTTCTTAGTGGTGGGTTTGTGGGCTGAAGATAAAATGTGAATAACTTCCGGGTCCAAGGTGTGATTTCTGACTAAAGTTGGAAGTGGAGGAGCCAAGCTGTTAATTTCAAAGTGTGAAGGGACTGGTGCTGTTGTCCCGACTGATGAACCAGAAGGTCCGGAGTTAGAGCCAAAACCAAGGACCGTCCAGAGTATATTTCTGTAGGTAGGGGAACCATACCTGACGAGGCCAGTATGGAGCAATTAGAATCATTGTGGACCCCAATTGGGAAGCTTTCTGGATGACTTTGGCGGGGAGTGGAACCGGAGGGAAAGCATAAAGCAGTCCTGTTGGCCAAGGTTGGACTAGAGCATCCGTAGCTGCCTCCCCTTGACGGGGGGGTCAAGGAAAAGAACCTTTTGCACTTCGTGTTTTGTGGTGTTGCAAACAGGTCGCAGCACGGAATCCCCCATCTTTGAAAATCTGAGCTGCTACTGTTACGTTCAGGGACCACTCGTGAGGAGAGAGAATAGTCCTGCTCAGTCTGTCTGCCAATACATTGGATTTTCCTGGAATGTGGGTCGCTACCAGGAAGCGGTTGGTAGCCACTGCCCATTCCCACACCCTCATGGCCTCTCTGCAAAGGGGGTAAGATCTGGTCCCTCCTTGTTTGTTTAGATACCAGACCACCGACATGTTGTCTGTGTGGATAGCAATAATGCCTTGAGGGAGAAACTTGTGGAGGGCTTGTAGGGACAGAAGTACAGCCCTCATTTCCAACACATTGATATGGAGAAATGTTTCGTTTGGAAGCCAAGAACCCTGAACTGACCTGCCCAGACAATGCCCCCCCCCACCCCGCCTGGGAGGCATCCGTTGTCAAGGTGGCCACCGGAGGGGGTATAACAAAAGGTCTTCCCTGATTCAGATTGGATGTTAGAAGCCACCAGCGGAGGTCCCGTTTGCCGTTTCTGTAATCAGTATGTGATGATTGAGGGGGAGATCCTGAAAAGACCATTGTGTCGATAACAGCCACTGAAGAATCCTCATGTGCAATCTTGCCAGAGGAACTAGGAGAACTGTGGCAGACATTGAACCTAAAAGTTGCAGGACCATCCTGGCTGGGGCTTTGGATCTTAGAAGCAGGGCTCGGACTTGACCTTGTAATGTTTGAATCCTTTCGGTAGGAAGGAAGATTCGCATTAATTTTGAGTCTATCTCTGCTCCTATGAATCTTATGCGCTGAGAAGGCAGCAAGACAGACTTTGACCAGTTGAATGCAATTCCCAGGGAAGCACCCAGGGAGATGGTGGCTTGTAGGTTCTCTAGTAGTAGATGCCTGGTGGTGGCAGTCAGGAGCCAGTCGTCCAGATAGGGAAACACTTGGAATCTGAGACTCCTCAGGTGAGCAGTCACTACTGCCAGACACTTGGTGAACACCCTGGGGGCTGTGGTGAGACCAAAGGGCAGTGCACAAAATTGGAAATGACTGTCTCCCAGGCTGAAGCGCAGATACCTCCTGGACGCCTGATGTGATAATAGGCGTCCTTGAGATCTATGGAGCACATCCAAACATCTTTCTCCAACAATGGGAGAATGGATTGTAAAGTGACCATTCGGAATTTGGACTTCATGACGGACTGGTTTAGTTTGCTGAGATCCAAAATGGGTCTCAGGTCCCCTGTCTTTTTTGGCACTAAAGAACCTTGAGTAGTTTCCGGATCCGATCTGGTCTGTGGGGACCGGTTGGATGACTCCTTTTTCTAGCAGCTTTGAAGCTTCTACGGCTGCAATTTCCCTTTGACTGGGTGGTGGGTCCGGGATTTTTTTGGACTGTGGGGATGTGTGTGAAGGGAATGGTGTAACCTCCGGCAATTATCCGAAGCCCCTATCTGTCCTGAGTAATAGACTCCCAGGCTTTTAGGTGCTTGGCAAAACGGCACCCGACTGGCTCCGGAGCAGCACAGCCGGGCAATCCCTCATGGAGTGTGGGAGGCTGAAGAGCCACGAAAGGACTCGCGGTCTCCAGTGTTGCGGGGGCTTCTGCCGCCTCTGGGACGGCGTCTCCCAGAAAAAATTCCCCGTCCTCTGCCTCTGGAAGGGGAATCTTCCTGCTGTTGAGGAAAGAATTTCTGTGATTTGCGGAACCACATCTTCCCTCCTCTTTTAGCCTTGGGATAAGGCCGAAAGGGAGTGGAATAACGTGCTCCTACGGCAGATAAAGTCTTTCCCTCTTGCTCACAGTGGTTAAGAGTGTCTTTTACCTTGGGTCCAAACAAAGAGGACCCATCAAAGGGAGCGTCGGCAAAGGAAGACTTGAAGGCCTCCGCGAAATGACACAACGGAGCCAGGCTTGTCTCCGTAGAGCCACGCCTGTGCCTGCCGCTCTGCCCACCCCTTCGGCCGCATATGAAATGAGCCTCATGGACGAGTTAGAAATCGAGGTGAGGATAGCCAACTGAGAGCTAACCGACTGGGCTAGCTGCTCAGGTAGGTTACCTGAGAGGAGTCTGAGAGCTCCTTGACCAGATCCCTCTGTAGTCTGGTGAAATGTGCCAAATAATTCAGGGACTTCAGAGTAAAGGCCGCTGAAGTCAGGGTGCGCTTCCGTGCACGTCCATGCTCCTAGACTCCTTATTAGGAGGATGGACGGACGTTGAAGCCTCTGCCACGCCCTGTTGGGTAGCAGATGCCACCACAATGGCATCTACAGCCACGCCTTTCGTTAAGAACTCCTTCTCGGGTGGGGCAGACAAATTTGTTAGGGCGAAGGCACTGGTTCCACAGTATCTGGATGTTCCCACGCCCTCCGACAAACCAAATTCAGGAGCTCGTCAAGGCGGAGACACCCAGGAGGCGGAGGGCTGAGCCCAAGGCCTTGAGAAACACAGACTCATCAGCGGAGGGGGTTTGGAATTCCAGCCGCCTCGTTTAAGGATCTCTAGCATGTCCGCAAATGAGACATCATCCGAGGGCGACTTTGGGGACCCCTCCGCATCATCAAGATCAGTGTCCGATGTAATAGACTCGGGGAGTCCACGTGCTTCCTCTTGCACGATCTCTTCCTTGGGGCTCCTCCAAGACAACTCAAGAACCCTCAGGAGGAGGGGAACCCCAGTGGGGTAACCTTAGGCCCCGGGCTCTGCTGCCTAGAGACAGGGGAACTGCCAAAGACCCAGTCTCCATGCCCAGGAAGGTGCTGGTAAAGCCGCAGAGATGGCGAAGAAGACTTGGCCAAGGCACTCCTCATAGCTCTGAAAGCCGGACCCCAGAATCCTGGGAGGGTCCGGTCCCGAGCCATGATAGCAGACGGAAGTCCCGGCCGGCTTACCGAGAGGAGGCTCGGAACCGACAGCATTGGTCCCAAACGTCACCCCGGTCCGGCCGAAGAAGTCCGTGTGCAAACTCGGACCCGAAGGCCGGGTTGGAGTAAGGGTCGGAGCCGACCCTAGTATCTCTACTGGCTCCATCAGCACCTGCTCCGACGGAGCCGAAGCGGTCGGAGGAGGAATGGCAATGGAGTGGGCTATCGGCTCTGAAGCCAATTGGGTCAGAGCCGAAACAAATTTCTGGAAGACTGGTGACTGGAACAGTCTTTGGAGCACCCTGTCTATGTCCGAATCTGACATCTTTGATGACCTGGAAGAGACCGAATGGGTCCGAGTAGGCCTCTCCAACGGCTCCAAGGGACTAGGGGACCGGCTCCGAATACACTCTACAATTATCGGCGCCGAAGGAATGTCCAAACCAATTTCCATCGGTGCCGAAGAGGGCTTCGGCGCCAAGGAGGAAGTGTCTGAGCGGACAACCTTCATCGGCTCCGAGATCAGTGGAGCCGATGAAGATGACCCGCCTCTCGATGCCCCAGACGACGGCTCCGAACCCAGAGGAGTCGAGGCTGGAGGCATCGAGGCAGACTGTTCCGCCCTCGGCTCCGAAGTCCGTGGAGCCGAAGGAGAAGCCTGCCTATGTTTTTTGGCGGTCGGTTCCGACGGACTGGTCGGAGCAGATGCCCTTTTCTTTTTAGCAGGAGAAGGAGAGGAAGCTAATGCCTCTTCAAATGAGGGTTTAATAAGGCCTTTTAATATAAGTTTATTTTTCCTCTCTTGGAGGACCCTCGAGGAAAACGCTTGACACACACTACAGGACTCCTGCAAATGTTTGGCGCCCAAACAGTACACACAGAGAGAGTGGTAGTCTGTGATCGACATCTTAAAACTGCACTTAGTGCACTTTTTAAATCCTGAAGGCCTAGGAGCCTGTGACATTATGGCAATCAAATACAGTGAACTAGCCAAAAAACACAAAAAACACACAGACTATCACAGAAAATTTTCTTTTCTCTCTCTCCTTTTTTTTTTTTAAAGGACTAAACACAATACAAAAATACAAGTAACGGATCCAAGACCCCTAAAAATAATAGGGAATTAGCCAAACGAACTGACAGGGGAAGGCCCTTCAACTCTGATGGGACCTCTAGTCTGACAAAACACAGTCACTACACAATATTTTACCAAGGAAAAATACTCATTCATACACAAAACCCACTAGATAGCTGTTAAAACAGCTTTTTGTTGAATTTTAAAGAAATTCCTGACAGGAAAGTAAGTGAAAAACACTACTTAGCTCAGCCAAGCTCGAGACCACGTCTTCGCTTGTTAGCGGCAAACGAGATCGGGGGGACTGGTAGTGGTGCATCCTGGGATATAGTAAGCTCAGCCAATAAGAGACTTCGCTCTTTGGCATAAGCGAGCCGAGTCGGAGCCGAGGGATCGGCTCCGAATCCATCAGTCAGAATGTAGGCGAGATAGGATCACATAACATCTTAAAATTATGAAAAGAATATTTAAAGACTGCATTTTTTTTACGTAGGTGCAGACGGTAGGAATACCACCAATGGAAAAAAGGCAGGCTAAAAGTAGTCAAAAGTACAACAAGTCACTGTACCAAATGAACTTATTCCTTACCAAGAAGTATAAATCAAATTTAAACAAATGCTAAAATTTGATTAGAAAACAAGGTAGAGCACTTAGCTTACCACAGAGTGTTAAGATCAGCATCTCTTCACAAGGGCAGCAAATGAGATCAGAGATAATCCTTAACCATTGGCCAATATGGGAAGAAAGACCTTAAGAAACTTAAGGCTGGGACAACAACGTTGCAAAGTCACATCAAACAGCACTTTGACCCACAAGTCGAACTGGACAGAAGAGTATCCTAATAATTTGCATTAAAATACCACCCTAAAATTTCACTGAAACAAACAAGTTCTAACCTGTATGATCCAAATATTGAATATTTGCTTTTAAGTTTTGGTAATTTGTTACCCAAATTAAAGGCTAATCTAAAGGACCATTGACTCTGCTCTGACTTGAAGAGCAAGGGTGAAAGTTTACAGCAGACAGAATGTAAAACAAGTAGTTATCAGCAAATGAGTGGAGCTAACCAATACTAGCAAAGTCAGAACTACAAGCTCAAACTCCACCAAGTGGAATCACTGAAATACTTGGCAATTTCCTTGAAATATGCCTTTACTTCACCAAAAGATTAAGACCGCTAGAAGCTTCTTGTACAAGAAATTTCATTCCAAAGTTTTACAACCACAGGGTGACACAGCATGCACTACTGGCAGAAATTTGTAGCGAGGGAATGAACACTAAGCAGAACAGGAAAAAGAAGAGAATGAAAGTTTGATAATGGATACTAGAGTGGGCAACAGTATACACTAAGTGGCCAAAAGGCACAAAAAAAGTTATGTACTCACCATAACGTTCCATCTGAGTAGTTGGACTTCACTTATCAACCTGTGGGAATCAGATGCGAGACGGCAGCTTCACCAGCATCTGATCCAAGCTCCTCCCCTTACCCATAATACCCCTCCATCTCCTTCCTTCTCTCAGAGTTTGCTACACCATACACAAGCCCGATCAGATATACCTTACTAACAATGAACAGCAGAGCCTCATAGGCGCTCTCTCCTGCCCACCAAAGTAACAACATAATGAGGTCAGGGGGGAAGGAGGGAGGAACGGCTGATGACAAATGAAGTTCAACTGCTCAGATGGAACGTTATGGTGCGTACACAACTTCTTTATCTGAAGTAGTTGACTTAATTTGAACATCAACCTGTGAGAGAGCCCTCAGCTACCAAATTCTTGGGTGGCCCTCATGGAAGGACATTTCGGAGCACTGCGTAGCCAAAGGATGCTCTCCTCCTAGATATCATGTCCAATTTATAATGAGAAATCAAGGTGTAAGATGAGGACTAAGTAGCCGCTGAACAAATACCATCCAAAGACACCCTGGACCAAAAAGCCGCTGACAGCCATGGACCTAGCAGAATGGGCATTTATCCTACTCAGAAGAGACATGCCTTTGTAAACCTGAAGGATGCAAAGGGAAATCCATCTGGCAATGGTTACCTTAGAAACCGGTTTTCCCAAGAAAGGGTGTAGAAGACCCAAACAACTGGTCAGACTTGCGAAAGACCTTAGTTCTGTGCAAGTAGAAACGTAACTGTCTGTGTACATCTAATAAGTGTAATTTATATTCATCCCTGTTCTGAAATTTTGGAAAGAAAACATGTAAACTGATTGATATTTGCTTCAGATGTCACTTTAGGAAGAAAAGAGGGATTAGCATGAAGTGAAACCCTGTCCTTATGGAAAATAATCTATGGAGATTTGACGGATAATGCTTGGAGTTCTGACACTCTCCTAGCAGAGGTGATAGCGACTTGAAAAGCGGTCTTCCAAAATAAAAATTTCAAATCTACAGAAGCAGCAGGATCAAAAGGTGGAGCAACCAAAACTTGTAAAACTAGGGTAAGATCTTTAACTGGGGGTCTTAAAAGAAAGGTACCTTTAATGGCTTTTGCAAAACCTGGAGGAAGCTAAAGAAGCCATGTTCTCACCTACATGGAAACAGGAGCCAGTTGAACTTTCACTGTAGATGACCTGGCACCCTGCTGGAAAATATATGCCAAGTAAAGGACCACTGGAACAGGAGCCGAGAAAGGATCCAAATCCCTTTAAGACGAAAGAGAAACGCTTCCATTTGCTACGGTAAAGTTTTCTAGTAGACTATTTATGAGCTGCCAACAGAATAGTCTTGACTGGAGAAGATAGCCCAGGAGTCCTAGCAATCAAGGGAAATGGAGCAGCCAAGCAGTGACCTTCAGACTGCCCAGGTCTGGATAAGGGACTCTTGAGGGGTGCGAAATTAGATCCGGTATCGGATCCAAGATCCATGGAAAACTATTAGATGAGACCAAAGGAAGGGAAACCAGATTTGGTGAGCCCAGAATGGGGCAATGAGGATAACCTTGCTCCCCAACAAGCAGGCCTTCTGGAGAAACTATGTTATAAGAGGGAATGAGGGTAAGCATAAAGACCGGGAGGCCAAGCATGGACCAGTGTGTCCCTGGGGGGATTCACCCTCTGGGGGGGATCACAGCGAAGAACTCGCTGCACTTTGCAATGGAAAGAGATGCAAAGAGATCGCAAGGCCAACCCCACTTAAAGATCTACTCCTTTACAGAAGGATTCAGAGACCACTCGTAAGGCATCAGAATAGACTTGCTGAGTTTGCCCGCCAGTATGCTGGATCGACCTGGAAATGCGTTGCTACCATAAAACAGTTGGTGGATATCACCCATTCCCCCACACTCATGGCCTCGCGACAAACGGGTTAAGATCTGGATCCTCCCTGCTTGTTGATGTACCAGACCACTGACATTCTGTCTGAATTGCAATAGTTCCCAGAGGAAGAAAGGCATGAAGGGCCTGCAACACTAACAAGACCGCCCTTATCTCTAGAACGCTGATACTCAACTTGGTCTCGATCATGGACCATGTGCTTTGGACTGGCATGCCTGAGCAATGCCCCCCCAAGCTAGTTGAGAGGTGTCCATGGTCACCAAGGCTTGGGGAGGAGCTGCAAAAAAAGTTCATCCCTCGATTAGATGAGAGGAGTGCATCCACCAGAGAAGGGACTTCCTGCAAGCGCTGCTTATATGAACAGGATGAGTCAACGGCAGATCTAGTTATGACCACTGAACCGCTAGTGTCCACTAGTACCCACATATGAAGATGAGCACAGAGAAGAGTAATGGTGGCTGCCATGGAACCTAAGGCTCGTAATACAGCCTTGGCTGGAGTTAGATGAGACTGAAGGATCACGGACACGAAGTCGTAAATTCTACACTCTCTCTGGATACAGGAAGACCTTGGTTTGCAATATATCTATCCTCACTCCAATGTAGTCTAAGACCTGAACAGGGTCTAGAGAAGACTTGGATATGTTGATTGCAATTCCCAGCAAGTCTGACAGTTTCAGGAAATAGTCTCTGGCCTGACAAAGACACCTGGTAGGAGCAGCAAAGAGCCAATCAACCAGGTACGGGTAGACCTGTATCCCCAGAAGCCTCAGGTGAGCCGGTACTACTGCCATGACCTTGGTAAACACCCTGGGGGCTGTAGTGAGACTGAAGGGTACGGCTCTGAATTGAAAGTGATTGGCCCCTAGCCAAAAGTGGAGGAACGTCCTGGAGCATCTACATCTTTGTGTTAGTACGCATCCTGGAGATCTATTAAGCACATCCAGTCGTTCTGTTGCAGGTAAGGCAGGATGGACTGTAGAGTGACCATCCAGAACTTCTTTGGCAACTGACCGGTTTAGGATGGAAAGGTCCAGAATAGGCCTTAGGTCCCCATCTTTTTTGGTACTAAAAAGAACCAGGAATAGATGCTTGATAAAGACTAATCTCGGGGGACGAGCTGGACAATTTTTCCTAAGCAGCTTTTCTATTTCGAGCACTGCTACCTCCCTTTGTGCGGGTGGAACGTCCGGGAAGGTGTTTTGGTGGAAGGGGAGGAGCCACAAAATGGTATGGTACAGCCTCTGGATATTATTCGAAGCACCCAATGGTCTGTTGACACAGGCTCCCATGCAGTCAGGTGCCTCAAAAGGAGACCCCCCCCCAACTGCCTCCAGAGCAGAGCAGTCTGGCAACCCCTCAGGGCTGCTGCATGGGCCTGTCAGAGAATGGTTTTTGAGACGCAAAATTTCTCAGACCCCATCCTGCGCCTCTGGGCCAGCGTATGTCTTGCCCCCTCTGCTTTTTGGGGAAGATGACTCCCGAGTGCCCTGGGAATACTGAGACTTTCTGAACTACATCGTCTTTTGTCCCCGCTGATTCCTGGAAAAGTATCTTTGGGGGGTTAGAGAAGCGGATCCCAACAGCAGATAGTGTCTTCCCTCTAGACCAATGTCTCACGAACAGTTTTCCCAAACAAGGACGAACCATCATAAGGAACATTCGCAAAAGACACCTTAAAGTGTTCCATGAACTGACATAGCTTGAGCCAGGCATGTCGTCTTATGGCAACGCCGGACGCAGTCGCCCTTAACGCTCCTTTGGTGGATTGCAAAAGGAGGTGCATGGACGTATTAGAAACGACTGAGTGGCGCCATTCACATGGAGAATATGTGCTTAACCTCCAGTACCATGGACTCCAAGGGCGACTCAGTTCCTTGACCAGGTCGCGCTGCAATCGAGTTACGTGGGCCAAATAATTCAGCGCCCTTGTAGAAAAGCTGGCTGAAGCATATGTCCGCTTTCCCAGAAGATCCATCGTCCTGGACTCTCAGTAAGGGCAATGGACTGCAGAACTTTCCTGGGCCATTTATTTCTTGGTGGCAGTCGCTACCACCATGGCTGTCCACTGGGGACCCCTTGTTCCTACTAGGTCTGTCTACAGGAGGTCTCAGAATTTTGTCAGGACGCCTGGGGATTGGCTCCACGGTGTCCGGTTCCTTCCATGCCCTGGTGGTAAATAAGGTACACCAAGGGATCCACGGGGGGGCACCCAGGAGGTAGACAGGCCCATGCTGAAGGACTCCGGAAACACCGACTAGTCCAAAGAAGGCTTGGGGGCACATCAACACCCCCCCCCCCGTTGGCGCAGGATTTCCATAATGTCTACAAATGAGACAGTCGGGGGTGAGCTGGGGTAACCTTCCTCTTCCTCCAAATCAGTATCCTCAGTGAGGGACTCCTGGGAGGCGTCCAGGTGCCTTCTGCACGTTTGCAAGGAACCTCTTCGGTGGAGCTTGCCAGAGAGGGCTCACAAACTACCTGTGGTTCCTCGAGGGGAACAGTCTGGGGCACACAGAGCATGGGCTGTCCCTGCATGGGCAAAATGGCTGAAAACACACCCAGGGGCATGGGAGTCTGGGTGGATCCGAGGAGATGGTCAGGAATCTCTATCCACTAGAGAACCCTTTCCACCATGTCGAAAGCAGAGGGAGAGCGAGCCTCCTGGGAAACAAGGAAGCTGCTCTCCCCTGATCCAATGTGGGGATCAGAGCAGAGCCCACCGGAGCAGAGATGCAGAGAAGAGGGCTCTGACCAGACAATATCGGCGCCAAAGGAGAAAGACCCATCACCTCAGATCAGACGCCCATGCTTCGGCAATGAGAGCCACTTGGGTCAAAGCTAGTCAGATCAGACAGGCTCAAGATAACGGCTGGCATCTAGGTACTCTGTACCATCAGCACCAACCCCCTGATACTGGGACCACTCAGATCCATAAAACTTTGATACCGGGGGTCAGACCGGAGGAGGGATATTGGGACAAAAAAAAGGAAGCAAGCTCCCCCCTCTAGACGGAGAGACGGCTGGTAAGACCCCCATCTGGATCTGGGTGCGACTGAACTTCACATCATTCTGTTCATGTCCACCTCACTGAAACTCCTGATGGAACGTGAAGAGGCCACTGACGCCAACCAGGAGGGTCGATGTGCAAAGGCCCTGGAAGAAGGTCTAGGCTCTTCTGATGAGAATCCAGGTGAGCAGAGGAGAAACTGGCCTGGTAACTATTTGTTCTGGGGGGGGACCCACTGGATCCATCTGGTCCAGGGATCTCTTCCTCCTTTGGTCTCTATGTTGCTGCCCTTGTCTTTCCTAGGCTCCCTATCCACAGGCCTATGTACTGGAGGTTGAGTCCAGGCCTGAGAAGGAGGGAAAGAGACTGTGGCTGTAGAAGAAGCGGTCACGGCCGTAACCATAAGGGAAACGGAGGCAGACGCCTCCATAGCAGGCAGAAGCCCTTTTAGAACTAGTTTTGTCCTACAATCCTTCAGGGCACTGGGGTTAAACCCCACACAAATAGTAACCATTGTCAAGATGGGATGCCCCCAGAGTGCAGCCATCAGCCGCAGATAACTTATGACCACACTGTGCATTTCCTAATGATCAACTTAGACTGCTGATGTGCCATTAAGCAAGGTTAAAGGCAAAAGGCACAAGCCCCAACCTGCCTGACCACACACAAACACACACGTTCACTAACTGTAAGGGAAAAGATAGGCCTACTCTAACTACTACTACACTAAACTATTCTATTTACTTTTAAGGGAAAAACATGACACAAAATGAAGGGGAGGTTAAGCAAGGGAAGGGGAACCTATCTACCGCTTATCAGCAACAAAAAATTCCAAAATATCCGAAAAAAATTCACCTACCACACCAGGAGCTCTGAGACCACGCTGCTTGACAAAGCTGCAGCAAACAAGATCTGAAAGAAAGAAGGAGATGGAGGGGTATTTGGGGTAAGGGGAGGGGTTTGGAGCTCAGATCAGATCTGCACATGTTGATGTTCAAATTAAGTCAACTACTTCAGATCGGTTATTTCAGAGTCCCCAGTTCTTAAGCTGAGAGATAAAACTGGAAAACTGAGCATGGCCATTAAAAGCAACTGTGTATAGAACAGGACTGCAGTGAGTAAAATGTAAGTTACAGCACAAATATGCAGATAATGAAAGCAGACCCAGTTTCAAGCTAAATGTACTTAAATGCTACAAAAATTTACTTTGTCAAAACTGTTAGGCCTGAACTAAAGCCATAGCTCTAGCCACAGCAAAGTACTTGAAGCACAGAAAGCATTCATTATTTGGTTAGGCACCCACTCAACAGGAAGAAAGCAAACTTTAAACTAAAGCACAAAAATAGTACCATTTTTGTTTTAAAGGGCAACGGGATTCTGTTATTAAATGTTCAACTCCTCTGTCCTTTCTCTTCCTATTTTACAGTCCCTATTGAAAAACAATACAGCATTTAAAATATTTTAAATTGACTGTTGCTCTCCACTGGTACAGTACCTTACCATACTGTGGTGGTTTCACTTGCAAAAAAACTTATCCCACCCTGGAAAAGCTTGCTGCAGTCTCCAGTTCATTGATATCATCAAAGCCAATGAATGCAGGTAGTTCTCCCACCAATTCCCTCCCCAAACTGTCATCAACACGACCATCCTAAAAACCCACCCATACTGTGATGTCGCAGCTCTCGGGTCCTTCCCCTACCCACACAAAGTAAAGGCTAGAACAAGGAAACAGTACATGAGTAAAAGTCTCCTGCTGTTAACTGTCAATCACAGCAGGTAACAGCTCAAATTACCCTTAGCACTTTGACAGCTATGGAACATACCTCTAACCTGTACAGATTTTGCAGAATGTCCAGATTTTTGCCTCACATTTTTGGCCTGTTTCTGATAAAATTGTGGTTTTCTGGCAAATTAGTGGCAAATCATTAAAGATTGACGTTGGGAAACAAAAGACATTTGAGTTTGACTTCATATCCTTCAGAAAATTCATGCTAATGCATAACCTGTTATTCTATCAACTTTTTTAGCTTATAAAAGCAATATTTAAAAACTATGCCCATTTTTGGGACTTTGTCCACTTTTATTTATGGCTCTGTCCAGATTTCTTGCTCTATGAGGTTGAGAGGTATGCTAAGGAAGTTAGGCGTGAAAGGGGATGGGAGACTAGTCGAAATAGTACAATTCAGGCTTCACAAAAGACTGCAATTTAGCCATTCTAAAAAGCAGCAGCAGTAAAAAGCACTTTTGAAAGTCTTCTGTGGCATTTGCGCTGTTTTAAGTAGTCACTGAACGGCATTAAATGTTACTTAACACTAAGACAGTACGCATATAAAATCACACTGGCAGGAGCTTTAGGAAGAGAGGTCTGCCGGACTTTTTTTTTTAACAGACAAGCACTGCATTGTAGGATATCTAAAGGCATACTAAATCAGGAGCACTTCAAGACGCTAGACCCCATGTGGTCAGACTCAAATTACATATAAAAATATTTAAATACCTGTTAACAGTCCCAGAGTGGTGTTAAAATGTAGGAAACACCAAATCATGATGAAAAACATTTTTTTGCCTGTGGGTGCGGTTCTCCTTTAATAGGTGTAGTCAGAAAATCACTGAAACTCAATAAGAGACTAAGGAGTGGCTGAACCAGAAGCTAGAATCTTACAAAAGTCTACTTTCTTCCAAAATTAATTTCCAAAAAGATAAAAGTAATTTATGGAGCACAGTAAACTCAAACCTGACAACTGAAAAAAAGATGCTAAAATAGCAGAGCTAAGCTCCTTCCAAAGAAAGCACGAAGAAAAATACACTTCCCACATATTTCTAAAATTATTAAACCAGTTGGAGTTTCCCAAAAACATATTCAAAGAAACTATGAAAATCCCACTTTGTAATCACAATTCTAATTATGAGGAGCAATGACACCAAACACAAACAGATCCTTGTCTATATGTGGCCCTAACAATATGACCATTATCTTCCACATTCTGCTGCTGGTGTCCTACACCCCATCTGCAGTGTCTCAATGCCTATCAACCTGCACCACAAGCAGGAAAGCTGGTGGCTTTCTGCAACATTAACCTGACCCGAGGGAGGCCTTTCACCTCTAACATGACCTTAACTTCACCCGTAAGACAAAAACATGTCAATGCACATCATGAATTGCAACCCAATATGCAAAGTTAGTTGTAAACCACCAGTATTTCTCCAAAAGTTGTCCATGTAAGCTATGACCTCTGACCTCCACTGAGGGCCACAAGCCAGTAAATTAAGCTGCTTAGTCACACTCGCCAGGTCTCTAAAGTCCACTAGTCAAAACCTAGTTCTTAGCATCTGTGCAGCAAAATACACAGAGGAAATGCAATTCCTAGAAAAAGTAAGCACTGAACATTAAAAGCAGCCAGCAATGCAGGTTTGTAGAAATGGAGAATTAGGAGTACAGCAAACCATTAACAAGAGGGCACATTCTACAGATAAAATGTACAACCCATTTTCAGCTACTGATACATCAGGAAGTTACAGGTTGGCTCACAAACCTGCAGCATCCCACCCCCAAGTGACCTGTCACCATCTCCACCACAAAGAAAACTTGGTTCAGAAAGCTACAAATTCCACCACAATGAGACAAACACCATCCTCCTCTGCTTTTAGAAATGTAGAGTCAAACCACAAGAGAAGGGCAGCAAAATAAAGATGATACCACAATTTTAAGTCCTCGCTGCATTAAATTACCTACTGCAAGACGTGTAAGGATGCATGTGCCCTATTCCAGGTCATGTAACCATGCCGCACTACATTAAGCATGCCCACTATCTGAGCCTGACAATTTGTACCCAACCACAAAGCAAGTAACTGCTTGCAGAAAGAATGGTCAACCTTACAGGATGGCAGAGGAAAAATCCTGCCCAAGCTATAGAGTCCACACCTATCTGTAATGTCTTGAGGAAAGAGACAGGGCCAACTAGTCCTTATTGCCCAAGAAATATTAGATTCCAGACCCACAAGTCGCTGTTCTGCAGCATAACTTCCACCACTGCCTGTTGCACTGTGCGACAAAAAAAGGTCATTCAAGCAGATACTCAATTCTAATCAGTGAGAAAGTTATGTACTCAGCATAACGTTCCATCTGTATTGTCCAATTTAATTTCTTCAACAAATAGTTGGTTTTTCAGGTCAGATCCGAACAGTCACTTTTTCCAGCTCATGGAACACAAACTCTCAAGCCCCTCCCTTACCCACAATGCACCAGTCCCCTAACATCCTCAGATCTTATTTGCTGCACGCTTCAACCCTGTACAACACAAAAGATGAAACATCTGGAGCTCAAATAAAGTAACACTGGTTCATTCAGCATATTTCAATCCTTCCAGAAGTCAAAATGGTAGAAGGGTGGAGGGAGAGCCAAGGAAAAATTTAAGTGGACAACACAGATGGAACGTTACTGTGAGTATATAACTTTATACGATTACGTCATTTTCATTCTTCCTCAAACGGGACAGAGTCCCCAACTACCCAAATCCCTAGGGGACTCTAAGGAAGGATAATCCTGAGCACCACTGAGCCAAAGCTACTCTTCCCCTAGAAACCAGATCCAATTTTTAATGAGCAATAAAGGTATAAGGATTAACACAAGTTGCAGCTGCACAATTATCCAATGAAGATCCGGATAAAAAATGCTGAAGTAGTTGTCGCAGATCTGGTGGAATGTGCATTTGGTGGGTTTGGCAAAGATGAGCCCAATTTTTTTAAACAATGGTAGTATAATCAGTTAACCACTTGGCTAAAGTTACTTTACCAACTGGTTTGCCTAATCTTGAGTCTAAAAAGGAGAGAGAAAAACAAGAAGTTATGTACTCACCATAACGTTCGATGTATTTAGTCCATCTCGCCTCATTCTTACCCATGGGTTCGGAGCCGAATATCGGCTCAGACTCTGCCTATTTTACTAGCTCAAAAGTCTGATTGGCTGGGCTAAGAGGGTATCCCATAGTACACTGCTTCGCATATCCCCAGATCTAGTTTGCTAACAACCTAGTTACTGCATACATAGCACACATCCATACAAACAAATTTATTCAAAGGGACTGCAGGATAAAACGAACTTCCAAATCCTCCAGGCTGGGGGGGGGGGGAAGGTGGGAGGGTAAGTAAGAGTATGAGGCGAGATGGACTACATACATCGAACGTTATGGTGAGTACATAACTTCTTGATGTTATGTGGTCCTATCTCGCCTACACTCTTACCCATGGGACAGCGTCCTTAGCACCTACAACCTGGGTGGCTCATAGGAAAATACTCCTGAGAACTGTGGAGCCAAATGAAGATCTGCCCCTGGAAACCACGTCCAATTTGTAATGAGAGACAAAGGTGTGAGGAGAAGCCCAAGTGGCCGCAGCACATATATCATCCATCGACAATCTAGCTTGATAGGCTGTGGATGTGGAAACCGCTCTTGTGGAGTGGGCTTTAGGTGGAAAGGGCAAATTTTTACCTGCTGCCTGATAGATATAGGAAATACAGCTGGCTATCCATCTAGAGAGTGTGACCTTGGATACCGGAGAACCAGACCGGTTTTCCGAAAAGGAGACAAATAGTTGGTCAGATTTCCGGATATCTTTCGTCCAGTGGAGATACAAGCGTAACTGTCTATGTACATCCAATTGCTGAAATCTGAATTCTGCCTTGTTGGAAAAATTGGGGAACAAAACTGGCAACTCAATAGACTGATTTATATTAGACACAGAAGCCACTTTGGGAAGGAATGACTGGTTTTGTCCAAGAGAAACTCTATCGTTAAGGAAGATCAAATATGGGGGTTTGATGGAGAGGGCTTGAATTTCGGAAACCCGCCTCGCTGAAGTGATTGCTGTTAAAAATGCTGTTTTCCATGTAAGAAATTTTAACTCACAGGTAGCTGCAGGCTCGAAAGGTGGAAGAGTGAGGGCTTTAAGAACAAAATTGAGGTCCCAGGGCATAACAGGTTGGGATACTGGAGGAAGCAATAGGGTACCTTTAAGGAATGCTTTACATAGTCTGTGCGCCATAAGGCTAGGTTCATTGGCCACGTGGAAGTTTGATATAGACATCAGCTGAACTTTGATGGTAGCTGATGCGGACCCTTAATAGAACAGTAGAGACAAAAATTCCAAAATGGAATCAATTGGAGCCATGTAGGGATCAATGCCTCTAGAAAGAGCCCAGATAGAAAACCTTTTCCATTTGCTGAAGTAGATTTTTCTAGTGAACGGTTTATGAGAGGACGACATGATATGGACTAATTCCGGCGAGAAATTATGACATCTGACTAACGATGGAAGTGGAGTAGCCAGCAGGAGTGTCCTCAGAGAGGGGTGGAACTGTCCCGACATGTGCGTCAGTAGAACTGGAAGGGGTTCCAGCATCCAAGGAGTATCCACAATGTAAGGTTGAAGGAAGGGGAACCATACTTGACGAGGCCAGTGTGGGGCAATCAGAATCATCCTGCTTCCCAAGGATTGCGCTTTCTTAATCGCCCTTGAGAGAAGGGGAAACGGAGGGAAAGCATAAAGCAGACCGGAGGACCAATTGTGAGCTAGAGCGTCCCTGGGTGATTTTCCCTGGTGGGGGGGTGGGGGGGGTCAGCGAGAAGTAGTTGCTGCATTTCGCATTGAGAGGGCTAGCAAAATGGTCGCAGCAAGGTTGACCCCATCTGCTGAAGATTCGCTCTGCAACCAGGCGATTCAGGGACCACTCGTAGGGCATAAGAATCACCCTGCTTAGCTTGTCCGCTATTACATTGGTCTTCCCCAGAATGTGCGTTGCCACCAGAAACCGTTGGGAAGCTATTGCCCAATGCCACAAGCGCATGGCCTCCCTGCATAGTGGATAAGATGGGGTTCCTCCTTGCTTGTTGAGATACCAAACTACCGACATGTCTGAGTGTATCACAATGGTCCCTAGAGGGAGAACTTCTTGAAGTGCCTGCAACGCAAGAAGCACTGCTCATCTCCAGGACGTTTATGTGCAATGTATCCCGTGTTCCTGCCACATGCCTTGGACCGTCAGGCCGAGATAATGCCCCCCCACCCCATCTGGGAGGCATCCATGGTCACCATGGCAACAGGGATGGGTGGAACAAAGGGTTTTCCTCCGTTGAGGTTGTTGGTGCACAGCCACAGACGGAGGTCCTGCTTGCATCTGTCTTATTAGGATTGGATGGGATAGCAGAAGTCTTTGGAGAGACCATTGGACAAAGAGAAACCATTGAGGTCTCATGTGTAATCTCACTAGCGGAACCAACATGATAGTAGCCACCATGGTCCCTAGGAGTTGAAGAATCAGTCTTGCCTTCGCATGTCATCAGCATGAGAATTTGTTGTTGCAACCCTGTGATTCTTTCTTGTGGTAAGAACGCTCACATTTGAATGGTGTCCCACTCTGCTCCTATAAAGGTGACACGCTGTAAGGGCAATAAAGCAGATTTTTTCCAGTTTATCGTGATGCCTAATTGGTGACAGACTGATGGTAGCGCCCCTGGTCTGAATTAGTTGATGCCTGGTGGGGGCGGTGAGGAGCCAGTCATCCACGTACGGAAATACCTGGAATCCTTGATGTCTCAAGTGAGTCGTCACCACTGCCATACACTTGGCGAACACCCTGGGGGCTGTGGTGAGACCAAAGGGCAGAGCTTGAAACTGGAAGTGTCTGGCTTCCATCCAGAAGCATAGATGACACCTGGATGCCCTGTCCATTTTGACATGTTAGTAAGCATCCTTCAGGTCGATGGAGCACATCCAAACTTCCTCTCCCAACAATGGGAGAACAGACTGTAGAGTGACCATACGGAATTTGGACTTGTGCCTGTAATTGTTGAGTTGACAGATCTAGTATGGGTCTCTGGTCCCCTGTTCTTTTCGGTACCAAAAAGAATCGTAAGTCCCTAATCCGATTTGGTCTAAGGGGACTGGTTGGATGGCTCCTTTTTCTAGCAGCTGAGAAATCTCGGAGGCCGCTTGATCCCTTTGACTGGGTGGAACGTCCGGGAGTTTTCTTATGGGACGGGGTACTGAAGAGAATGGAATGATGTAACCTCCGGAAATTATCCTTAAGACCCATCGGTCCTGGGTGATGTTTTGCCATGCTTCCAGATACAAGGAAATTCAACCCCCGACTGGCTCCGGATAAGCAAAGTCGGGCACACCCTCAGGAATGAGAGTATGGGGAGCCACGGAAGTAGTCGTGGTCTCCGGAATTGCGGGAGCCCCCTCTGCCTCTGGGGCGGCCTCTCCCTGAATAACTCCCCCCTTCCCTGCCTCGGGAGGGGGTTTCACCTTGTGCGGCAGGAAAAAACTTTTCTGATTTCTTGAACCACATCTTTCCCCCTCGCTGGGCCTTGGGATAAGGCCTAGACGGAAGGGAAAAATGGACCCCTATGGCAGACGGGGTCTTTCCCTCTTGCTCGCACCTGGTGAGGGTGTCTTTCACTTTGGTCCCAAACAAGGAGGAACCCTCAAAGGGGGCATCAGTGAAGGAAGACTTGAAGGCCTCCGCGAAGTGACACAGGCGCAGCCAGGCTTGCCTATTAAGGGCTACCCCTGAGCTGGCCACCCTACTCGCTCCCTCAGCCGCATACGAAATGAGTCACATGGACGAGTTTGCGATAGAGTTGAGGGTAGAAACCTGTGCGTTAACTGTCTGAGCCACCGCTTCATGTATGTTACCCACAAGAGTATCTCCCAACTCCTTAAGGAGATCTCTCTGGAGCAGAGAGAAATGAGAAGTAATTTAGCGACCTTAAGGTGAAGGTGGCTGAAGACAAGGTACACTTCCCGTAGAGGTCCACAGTCCTAGACTCCTTGTTAGGAGGATGGACCGATGAGGAAGACTCTGCAACTTCCTTCTGGGTGGCTGCCGCCACCACCATGGCATCAACCGGGACTCCATTTGACAAATTCTTTTCCCTGAGGGGCAGAGAAATTTATTGGGGCGCCTAGGTACAAGCTCCACAGAATCAGGGTTTTCCCACACCCTTCAACAAATAAGGTCAATAAGTTCATCGCAGGGTGGAGACACCCAGGAGGCGGAAGGTTGAGCGCCAAAAGCCTTAAGGAATACAGACTCCTCCTCGGAAGGGGTTTTGGAAGGCCCGTCTCCTCTGTTTCAGTACCTCCAGGATATCGGAGAAGGAAACATCAGAGGAAGACTTGGGGGATCCTTCTGATTCCTCGAGGTCAGTATCTGAAGTGAGAGACTCGTCCTGGGAGTCTATGTGCTTCCTCTTACACAATTTCTTTCTGGGAGGTTCCTCAGGCACAGGCTCTGAGGGACCTTCAGAAAGTGGGAGACCGCTCGTGGGGGTATCCTTAGGGCCTGGCGCTCTACTGTCCAAGGATAGGCGAGTGTCAGAAGCTCTTGCTGGAGTGGTAGGGGATGGAACGACCGACCCGAGTGTTGTAGCTGACAACCTGGTCAGCGAGTTCCGCATGGCCTCGAAGGCAGGTCCTCCCCCAGTCAGAGGACCAACCTCCAAGGCAACGACCTGGATCCCCCGAGCAGATGCACCGAGTGGGAGAGACTGAACCAAAAGAAGTCCCGAAGTATCCCCTTCGGGCCCGACCGAGGAGACCAGAGTCTCGATCCCCGTGGACGGAGCCGTCAAGGTCAGAGCAGAGGTCGGCACCGATAAACCCAAGGGGGTATTGGAGCCGGCACAATAATGTCACTCGGAGCGGAACATGCCGGCTCCAAGGATGGGCTCAGAGGATGAATCATTGAAACAACCACAGGAATTGGCTCCGGAGCCGACTGGGTCGGAGCCGAAAATTTAGCCAACACCGGCGACTGCAGAAGCCTCTGCACCACCATATCCACATCCAAATCAGAAAGCCTGGAGGATTTGGAGGAAATGGATGGAGACAGATCTCTTATCTGGCAAACCATGCCTCACACTAGGCGACCGGCTCCGAATGGGTTCGAGAATGATCGGAGCAGACACTGAATCACTTAACACAGACACCTCCTGCGGCCCCGAAGACAGTGGAGCAGAGGAAGCAGAATCCAATACAATAATTTTCTCTGGAGGCTCCGAAGATGCAGATGGAGCCAGAGATCTTTTCTTGGACTTGGAGGTCTTAGATTTAGGCTGAGAGCTGGAGGCCGAATCTATAGCCTCCTCAAAAGATGGTTTAAGCAGTCCCTTTAGAATTAGTTTTTCCTCTCTTGGAGCACCCTAGGACTGAAGGTGTGGCAAAAGCTACATGACTCCTGTAAATGGATGGCTCCAAGACAGTAGACACAGAGTGTATCTGTGATGGACATTTTATATCCGCACTTTGAACACTTTTTAAAGCCAGAAGGCTTATGTTCTTTCTGATCTTAGACATCTAGCAAGGATTAACAGACTAGCAAATGGGCGGCAAGCACGCAGCGTTCACTACAGATAACTTCCAAAAATGGGCAGGAAGCCCACAAGGTAGACTAGCAAACAGTACCACAGAGAAGAGCGAAGCTCTAATCAAACAACTGGCAACAAGGACACAGAGAACCTCTAACTTAAATGGTTCTAAAAGAATACAATAACAAACACACAAACAACTCAACTAAGGGAGAACTAGGTTCTCTAACTAAAACGGGCCTAGCCCGTGGGAACAGTTAGGGATACCACAAAAAACACCAGAAACACACAAACGACAGCAGCAAAAATTAGCCATTAAAATAGCTTTTGGGTGTAAAACAACCAATTTCTCGAGAAATAAGTCAAAAAGAAAGTACTTAGCCACAGCCAAGCGAGACCACGTCCGAGCTCTACAAGCGGCAAATGAGATCTGGGGATGCGAAGCAGTGTACTATGGGTTACCCTCTTAACCCAGCCACTCAGAGACTTTTGAGCTAGTAAAATAGGCAGAGTCGGAGCTGATATTCTGCTCCGAACCCATGGGTAAGAATGTAGGCAAGACAGGACTACATAACATCAGTAGTTATGCACTCACCATAACGTTCAATCTGTGTTGTCCATTTTCATTCTTCCTCAACCGATTGGTTCGGATGCGATCCCTCGGATCTAACTCTGCCATTGCTAAAGCTCATGGCAACCAGGAACTCTCGAGCTTCTCCCTTACCCATAATGCACCAACCCAATTACCTCAAATCTTGTTTACTACTTAGAAAAGTACGAGGGAAATAATTATGGAGAAAATATATCTGAAACCTTCAAATAAATTAACCAAAATATGTTCTTCCTCAGGAGACCACATCTAACTTATGAGTAATAAAGGTATGGGGAGTAGCCCAAGTAGCTGCTGAACAATCACATCCATGGACATTCTGGATTGAAATACTGAGAATGCTGCCATGCAGCGAGTGGACTTGAGCATGAATGTTTTTTGTCAGCGCGATGCCCAACTTGTTATACACAAAGGAAATGCAATTTGTCAACAATTTAGATAGTATAACTTTGGTAACTAGTTTACCCAACGTGGGTTCTGTAAATGAAAAACAGTTCATCAATGTTCTGATGCCCTTAGTCCTAAGTAAAAACACAACTACCTGTGAACACCCCTAGGTGTGGCACACATACAACTCGGTTAGAAAATTTGGGGAAGAACATAGGCAAATCAATAGACTGCTTAATATTGGATTCTGACACTACCTTTGGAAGGAATGATTCATTGGTACAGGAAATCACCCTGTCCCTATGAAAAATCAAGTATGGGGTTTTTGAGACTAATGCTTGGATATCAGAAATTCTTCTGGCCGAAGTAATGGCTACTAAGAAAATAGTCTTCCATGAAAGATATTTAAGGTCATGCACAGACTGGGCTCAAATAGGGTTGAGTAAGGTACTACAGCACTAAATTCTGGTCCCAAGAAGGAATACGATCTTTAAAAGGGAAGCCTTAAGAGTAGCATGCCTAACTGTTTTGCTCAACTTATGAGAAGGCTACTGACGAACCATCTATTCCAACATGAAAATTTGAAATTGCTGCTAACTGTACTTTAACTGTGGAAGAACTAGCTCCTTTATCAAACAGATGCAATAGAAATTACAAGACATTGTGTTTAGGGGCTGTAAAACGGTTCACTGTTAGGTTTTTGAGCCCCCCCCCCAAAAAAAAAAAAAAAACACACACATTTTCCATTTGTTAGAGCATAGTTTCCTGGTAGAAGGTTTATGGGAAGACAACAGAACATGCCAGACAGAGAAAGACAGCATAGGCTGTCTGCCTATTAATGGAATTGGAGAAACCAGGTAGTCAGCCTGAGATTTACAACGTCTGCTATCACACCTGTCAGGTGAGACAGGAGGTCCAAAGTTGGATGCACAACCCAAGGAGGTTGAATCGGATGAGGCCAAAGAAAGGGAAACCAAGTCTGTCAAGGCCAATAAGGGGCAAAGAGGATGACCTTGCTCTTCTACCCAAGAGACTTGTGAAGGAATTTGGGAATTAATGAAATGGGAGGGTGTGTGCATGTAGAACACTAGGCCAATTGTGAAGTATAGCATCCCTCAGACATTCGCCCTCTGGGGGGATTTATGGCAAAGTAGTGGTTGTATTCGTTGTTCAGTGGGGAGGTGAATACATCACAGCAAGGCTGGTCCCACTAACAGATTTTGTACACAATTTTTTTGCTGAGGGACCATTTGTGGGGTAGAAGAATGCACCTGCTCAATTTGATCATCACACTGCATTTCCCCAAAATGTGCAGTTAAAAGAGAAACCAGCTGGAAGAGAATGCTCACTGCCGCACCCAGAGAGCTTCTCAGCACAATGGGTAGGATTTGGTTCTTCCTTGTTTGTTCATCTACTAGACCACCGACAAGTTGTCCATTTGTACTGCAATGGTCCCTAAGGAAGAGCATTTTGGAATGTCTGCAATGCTAACAGCACTGCTCTTATCTCTGGGACATTTATATGCAAATCAAGTCTCCTCAAGGGACAAGGTGCCTTGTACGGTCTTCCCCAGATAACTCCCCTCCCGCAACTAAGCGTCCATGGTCAATATGACCTTTGGCTAAGGGGGAATGAATTGTTTTCCCTAGAAGAACTTTATATGAATGAATCTACCATTCCAGGTCTCTCTTGCACGTGTCAGAGATTCTCATCTGGTAGGACAAACTGGTAAACAAATGACAACTGTGCAGCTAGCATCCACTGAAGAATTTTCATGTAAAATCTTCCTAACGGTACTAATGTTATTCCTGCTGCCATTGATCCCATGGCTTGAAGGATAAGAAGGGCCGATATCGTGGCGCTGCAGATTATCTTTCTGACTTGTGACATTGTTTGAACTATCGATAGTGGCAGGGATGCAATGGTTTTCATACTGAGAATTGCTCCAATAAACTCTAGGCTCTGTGTAGGCTGCAGATAAGATTTCTCATTAATTTATGGTTATCTCCAGAAGAGAGCAAGTCTGGAGAACCTGGTCCTTTGCCAATATGAGTTGATGCCTGGTCGGAGCAGACATGAGCCAGTCATTCAAGTATGGAAACATTCCCGAATTCCTGCAGTCTGAGATGAGCAGCTACTACTGCCATGCATTTGGTAAACACCTTGGGGACAGTGGTAAGTCCAAAGGGCAGTACTCTGAACTGGTAACGAATGACTGGCTCCCAACCAGAAGTGTAAATACTTTTTGGACAGCCTATTCATTTTTATGACGGTGCGTGACGAAGGTCTGTCAAGCACATCCAGTCATCCAAGCCCAAAAAAAGGGAGAATGCACTGACAAGTGACCATCCGAAATTTGGTTCTTTTAACTGTCTTTAGTTTAATGAGATCCAGAACTGGTCTCCACTCACATGTTTTCTTTGGAACTAAAATAAACCTTAAGTAAATTCCGGATTCTATCTGGTCTGGCGGGACCCTCTTGGATGACTTTTAGCTTTTGTACTTAATCAGGGATTTTTCCTGAGATTGGAGGAAGAAAGGAAAAGGGTATTACATCCTCTGGAAATCATCCTCTGCACCCAAGTACCTTTCATTATATCTAGCCAGGTTCTCAGCTGCAGAATAATCTCCCAACTGACTCCAGAGGTGAGCAATCAGGACTCCTTTCAGAAAGGCAGGCATAGTATGTATGTCCTGTTTGGAGATTAATTTGTGTCATTTTTTCCCAAATAAAATATTGTACTTTTTTATGCTGGCCTCTAGTGTTTATTATAGTTTGTAAAAGACAAATTCTCTGGAATCCTGGTTTTGTGGGCTACCTCTATCACGTAGGCAGTGACGTCCTAGTTTTCCCTCCTCTGCCTTTTAGGGAACCGCTTACACATGTGTCTTGGACAGGACCATGAGACTATTTGAACCATTTTCCGACCACCTCATTGATTCCTGTAAAAGGTTTGTTAAGTGGTCGAAAAACATACATGCCCACAGCAGACACGATCTTTCTATCCTTCTTACACCTGGATAGTGTGTCCTTTACCTTGGGTCCAAATAAAGCTGTTCCGTCAAAAGGAACATTGACGAACGAGGGACTTCAAGGGCTCCGCAAACTCAAAGGGACATCCAGGCACATCTCCTTATGGAAATGCCTGAACCCACTGTCCTTGAGGTTCCCTCTGCTATGCTTGAGACAAACCTATGGATGAACTGTATATGGACTTGAACTGTAGTCAGCTGAGAAGTTAGAAGCCTGAACTTCCTCAGAAACAGTACCCAAGAGGGTACCTGATAACTCTAATCAAATCCCTCTAATCTGGTAAAATGTGCCAAGTAATTGAGACACCTCAGTGCAAAAGTGGATGAGGTGTATACACGCTTCCCAAATATGTCCATCGCCTGCAACTCCCTGTTGGAAGGGATGGACAGTAACTTTCTGCGGCTAGTTCCTTCTTCGTGGCCACTGCAACCATGGCATCAACAGGAACTCCCTTATTCCAGAACTGTCTGCAGGTGGTGCCATTATCCTGTCTGGTCTCCAAGGAATGGGTTCTATGGTGTATGGATCCTTCCACGCCCATGAGATTAAGTCAAGGAGCTCATCAGCAGGTGGAGTAACCTGGGAGGTAGAGGGTCCAGTACCAAAAGCCTGTAGAAGAACAGATTCCTCAGATGTCACGTCACTGGGCATCGAGCGACCTCTCTGTTGAAAAGATTTCCAGGAGGTCTCCAAATGAGACATTTTCAGGAGGTGACCATGGAGACCCTTCACCCTCATCTCAATCTGTATGCATGTCCTTTCTACAGACCTCCTCAATAGGATGCTGGGGAGGTATCAGAAGAGGAAATAATTCCCTAAGAGGGAGCCTGGGGCTTCTGTACTGGCTGCCCCACTGGAACGAAATGGGGAGGCTCCAAGTGCTGGAAGTGGTGGAAGATTTTGGATCTGAGGGGGGAAGGTTCCATCAGAACTGTCGGAAATTACAGTTGTGTACACGTACCACAAATGTAGAGAGAGTGTATTCACTATTGCAGTCATCACATTTGGGTTATCCTGCCAGGGGTAGCCCTCAGTCGGCCCGAGCACCAAAGGCTTAGTATTGCTGCGTCGGTTGCTGTCGCACCAGGACGGACGTCGGGTCATCAGGGTATATAATCAGGCAGCCGACACAATTACATTAGTTTTTCTTCCCTGTCAGGAGCCCCAAATAGGGAGCTAGGTTATGGTAAAAAGACCACCACCAGTAGATAGTAAATTCAAAAAAATTCCCTGCAAGGAGTGGGGAAGGGAGTCAAGGGGGATGGAGGGTGGGAAACCAGGATTGCAACAGTGAATACACACCAATATCTACATTTCTGACAAGTATACAATAAGTACAGTTTTGTACACTTACCATAACTGTAGATATTAGAGTGTATTCACTGTTGCAGTCATTACATTTGGGTAATCTGCTGGCAGGTTGCCCTCAGTCGGCCTGAATTCCAAAGTATTGGGTCCTGCGTCGGTTGCTGCCTTCCCTTCCATGACGTCAGGTCGTTATGGGTAAAAAAACATGCAGCAGACGACATTTTCTTTAGTTTTTCTTGCTTATATATATATATATATATATATATATATATATATATATATATTCATGCATTAACAAACTTTACCTTCATCTACAAGCAAATGCACCACATAGGTTGTAGAAGAGAGAGAAAGATAAACTTTAGAATGACAGGGGGATGTCGGGAGGGTAACCTGGACTGCAACAGTGAAAACACTTGAACATCTACATTTATGTTAAGTGTACACAAATGTACAATGTTCGTGTTTCACTGTTACAGTCATTACATTTGGTAGAATCCTAAAGCTATGGTTGGGAGGCTAGAGCTTATGTGCAGCTATAAGACACTGCAGTGGAAAGCCTGCCCTGGACTTAGACAGGCAAATGGTAATGCTTTGTAAAGGTGTGAACAGAACTCCAAGTAGCAGCCTCTAGAATGTCTTTGATTGGTACTCCTCTGAGAAAGGCTGCTGAAGTTGCTGCAGCTATGGTGGAATGAGACCAAATACCCTTGGGCACAGGTTTACCATGGTGTAGGTAGCAGAAACGGATGCAGTGGCTTATCCACTTTGAAACTATCTGCTTTGAAATAGCCTTTCCTTCTGATCATGCAGCATATGACACTAGCAATTGCTCAGTTTTTCTTAGTGCTTTAATCCTGCTCAAGTAGAACCTTAGCTGTCTGTGTACATCCAAGGAATGCAGAATTCTCTCCCCTTTGTTCTGCGGATTTGGATAAAAAGTTGGCAGATGAACTGTTTGGTTAAGAGCAACACTGGAAACCACTTTAGGCATAAACGTAGGATTTGTCCTCAGACACACCCTGCCTGGGTAAAATATGATAAAAGTTTCCACAGCAATGAGGGCCTGTAGCTCTGAAACTCTTCTTGAAGTAATTGCTAGTAGCAGAGCGGTCTTCAATAAGAACTTTAGGTCAGCGGTAGCAGCTGGTTCAAATGGAAGCAGGGTGAGCTTTTCCAAACACATAATTGAGGTCCCATGCAGGTAATGGTGATCTTCTAAGAGGCCTTACATTTTTGGCTCCTGTAAGACATTACTTTAGTAAAGGATGAGAAAAGATTGCTGGCTCTGTATTCTAATGAGCCGAAATGGCAGAGGCCTGGATTTTGATTGATGAGAAAGATAGGCCTTTGTCAAGCATCTCAGTTAAGTATTGTATAATATCTGAGGAATATCTGGTTCTGCTGTATCAGTTCCTTGTGCTCGATTCCAAGCACACAATCTCTTCCATTTGTCAGCATAAGATTTTCTAGTACTAGTCCTACTGGCTTCCAAAATAACATCCACAGCTTTACTGAGAGGTGTCATTTGTATGATTACATGATTTAGTCATGCTGCCAGGTCCAGAGTCTGTAGTTGATTGTGCAGAATCGGATTGTTTTGCTGGGACAGTAGTTGTTGTCTTTGAGGCAAGGTCCAAGCTGGGTATTGAGACAAGTTCCTTAGGATTGGGTACCAGTATTGGCGGTGCCAGCCCGAGACAATTAATATATCTTTCGCTTCTCTTGTCTGACTTTTAGGTGGACCTTGGGTAGAAGAAGCAGAGGAGGAAAGGCGTAAACTGATAGGTTTTTCCAACTGATGGATAGGGCGTCCACTTTCCATGCTCGTCTGTGATCAGTCCTTGTGCAGAAACTTTTCAACTGATAATTTTGAGGAGAGGCAAATAGATCTATGTCTGGGCTACTCCATTTCTCTGTTATCATGCTGAAGACTTGTGGATTTAGTTTCCACTCGTGAGGATCCATAAGGTTTCTGCTTAAATTGTCTGCCAGTGTTTTGCTTTCTTGGCAGAAATTGAGCTTGATGTATTTGGTAGGTCAAAGCTGTGTCCCACAGTGCCATGGCTAATCTGCAAAGGGGGCATACGAGTGTGTGCCCCCTTGCTTGTTTATATACAGGACTGTGGTGTTGTCAGTCTTTATCAGTAGTTGCCTGGATAAAGTAAGTCCTTTAAGGCTGTTAGGGCATTTTGAACAGCTAGCATCTCTTTCTGGTTGATATGTAGACGCATTTGATTTGGTGCTCATATGCCCTGAATGCATCTTCTTGCCATGCGGGCCCCCCAGGCATAATCTGATGCGTCTAAGGTTTGGCTGGCTAGGGGTAGAGTGAAGGGCTGTCCCATGTTTTGGTGACAGGCCTTTGCCCACCATAGAAACTCCTGTTGCAGGCAGAGAATGAGAGGAAAGTACAGTTGTGTACACTTACCATAAATGTAGATGTTAGAGTGCCTTCACTGTTGCAGTCATGACTGTAGGGTTCTCCCCTGCCGGCAGACAGTCCTCGGTCGGCCAGAATCCCAAAGGCTGGGTCCGGCATCGGCTGCTCAGCCATGCTCTCTAACGCCAGAGCGCCAGGAGTACAAAGCTGACAGCAGACGCCATGTTCTCCAGTTTTTCTTGCCCCAGATGTCAGGTGTTCCAAAATGAGTAAGATCCCATACCCTTTGCAAATGCACCTCAGAAGAAGGGTGAAAAAAGGAACCACACAAAAGAAAAAATAAGAGGGGACAGGAGGGAGGGAAACCCAGACTGCAACAGTGAAGACACTAACATCTACATTTATGGTAAGTGTACACAACTGTACTATGTTCTTCGTGTTTCACTGTTGCAGTCATGACTGTAGGGTAGAATCCCAAAGCAGAAAGAAAGGGAGGTGGTCATAAAGTAGAGGGGGTGGCTATAAGGCCCTGCAAGACTGCAGAAGCAAAGCCTGCCCTAGACTTAGAGTAGAGAGGTAGATTGTAGTGCTTGGAAAAAGTATGCACTGAACTCCAAGTTGCAGCTTCCAAAATGTCTTTGGTAGGAACTCCCCTGAGGAAGGCAGCTGACGTGGCAGCAGCTCTGGTAGAGTGAGTCCTTATACTCCCTGGGATTTGCTTTCCATGGTGTGAATAGCAAAATCTGATTCCATGAGCAATCCATTTAGAAATGGTCTGTTTTGAAATGGCTTTACCTTGGGAACTAGAAGCATAAGCAACAAACAATTGCTCTGATTTCCTGATGTCCTTGGTTCTCTGTCCAGGTAAAAACGTAGTTGTCTGTGTACATCCAAGGAATGCAAGATCCTTTCCCCTTTATTTTGAGGAGTGGGGAAAAAAGTTGGCAAGTGAATAGTTTGATTTAAAGCCACTTTGGAAACCACCTTAGGCATAAAAGTAGGATTAGTCCTTAAAGACACCCTGTCTTGATGAAAAATAATATAAGGTTCCACAGCCATAAGAGCTTGCAACTCTGAAACCCTCCTAGCAGAGGTCAGTGCTAACAGGATGGCTGTCTTCCAAGATAAGAACTTGATGTCAGATGAAGCAGCATGCTCAAAAGGAGGTAAGGTGAGCTTCTCCAAAACATAGTTGAGATCCCAAGCAGGAATGGGGGGAGATCTAGGGGGCCTTAAGTTCTTAGCTCCTCTGAGAAATTGTCTCATGAGCTGATGGGAAAAGATAGGAGGGTCTGTATTATAATGAGCAGAAATAGCAGAGGCGTGTATCTTTATGGAAGAGAAAGAGAGACCCTTATGTAAGAGGTCTGACAGGTAAAGTAAAATCTGAGGAATGTTAGGAATGAGAGGATCAGAATCCTGAGCCTGCATCCAGGAACAAAATCTTTTCCATTTTCCTGCATAAGATTTTCTAGTGCTAGTACGTCTGGCTTCTAAAATGACATCAATAACCTGCTTGGGTAGAAGAGAATGAATCAAGGATCCTGGTTAACCATGCCGCCAGACTGAGTGTTTTGACATGGGAGTGTAGAATCTGACCCTGGTCTTGGGACAGAAGATTTGGAAACTGTGGTAAAACCCAGGGTGGCTCTAGAGAAAGGTTTTTCAGTGTTGGGTACCAAAACTGTCGAGGCCAATTTGGGGCCAGCAAGATTATCAACTTGGGCTTGTCCTGCTTGATCTTTAGTAATACAAGTGGAAGAAGAGGAAGAGGCGGAAAGGCATATCCCGAGAGGTTTCTCCAACTGAATGATAGAGCATCCACTTTCCAAGCTTGATCGTGGAAAGTCCTGGTGCAAAAATCTTGTAGTTGATGATTGAGGTGGGATGCAAAGAGGTCTATGTGAGGACATCCCCAGGCTGCTGTAATCATTTTGAATATTTCGGAGTCCAACATCCATTCGTGTGGATCCGGAAGGTTTCTGCTTGGACTGTCTGCCAGGAAGTTTTGTTTCCCAGGTAGAAACTGTGCTTGAAGGTCCAGATTGCAAGCTAGAGCTGTGTTCCAAAGATCCATGGCTAGTCTGCAAAGAGGATAGGAATGAGATCCCCCTTGCTTGTTTATGTACCACATAACTGTGGTGTTGTCTGTCCGTATCAGTAGAAGTCCTGGTTGTAGAAGATTCCTGAAAGCCAATAGAGCTTTCTGAACGGCTAACATTTCCTTTAAATTGATATGCAGGTGCTTCTGATCCTTTGTCCATAGGCCCTGCAGACAGTTGCCCCGAAAATGGGCTCCCCAAGCATAATCTGAGGCGTCCGTGGTTAGAATCTGAGTGGCAGGAGGCAGACAGAAGGGTTTTCCTTTGTTTAGAGTACATGCCTTGGACCACCAAAGGCATTCCCTTTGAAGACAAGGCAGGACGGTGATCAGTATTGTCTAGACTGTGAATGTTGAGACCATACACTTTTTAGTTACCACTCTATTTTTCTCATATGTAGTCTTGCATATGGTACTAGAAGGATGCAGGAGGCCATGTAACCCAGAGCCTGCAGGAATCTCCTTGCAGATAGCGGAGTTGTAGTTGCCAAGGTTTTGAAAGTCGAAGCCAGCTGTAACTGTTTGTCATATGTCAGAAATGCCATCTGGGTTGTTGTGTTTAGAGAAGCGCCCAAAAAAATTATCTGTTGTGAGGGTGTCAAATATGACTGTTTACAGTGAATCCCAGGAACTTGAGAAGATTCTGAACAAACTGTAGATGCTGGGGTAAGACATCCTTGCTGTCTGCCTGAATAAGACAGTCGTCCAGATAAGGGTAAATTTGAATTCCCTTGAGTCTGCAATAAGCCACTACTGGAGCCAGGCACTTGGTAAAGACCCTGGGCGCAGTAGACAATCCAAAGGGCAGCGCAGAGAATTGGTAGTGGGTCGATCCTGCCTTGAACCTGAGGTATTTTCTGCGTTCCTGTCCGATGTGTAAATATGCTTCTTTTAAATCCAAAGTTACCATCCATGCATTTTTGGCCAGCATTGGCAGTAGCTGCTGTAGAGTAAGCAACTTGAATTTTGGTATCTCTAGGAAAGTGTTCAAGTGACAGATCCAGAAAGGGGCTCCATGAATTATGCTTTCTGGGGACTAGAAAAAGCCTTGAGTAAAAACCTTGTCCCATCTCTGAAAGTGGAACTAGTTCTATGGCTTTCATAGCCGAGAGAGCTTCCACCTGGTTTAATGCCTCTGACCATTGATGTTTTGGAAGATCTGGCCCATCCACTTGGCCTTGGTGGGGTATGAAAATGGAATTTGTAACCTCTTGAAACCACATCCAGAACCCACTTGTCTTGGGTTATAGGAGTCCAATTTAGATGAAAAAGAGAAAGTTTTCCTCCGAGAGAGGCTTCCAGGCAAGAAGTTCCTGCAGGCCAACAGAGGGAGTCATTGAGTCTGTTTTCTATGAGCCTGCAACCTGTCTTCTCCTCCCCTAGGGGTGGAAGCAGTCCACTGTCTTGATCTATAAGAAGTTTGCGTTTGAGGCCTACCTCGGGGGCGTCTATATCTACCCCTCTGAGGCCTGTCTGAATTGGGAAAGGACCAATTTTTTGTAGGACAATTCCTGCTAAATCTGGATGGCTGTACTTGTAAGAAATATTTAACTGTTTGCATGGACTTTGCCTTGTCCTCCATGTTTTTAATCACGTCTTCGGCTTTAGATCCAAATAAAACATTATGCTGAACAGGAGCATCCAATAATTTAGCCTTTACCTGATCTGGCAAATTTTGTTCCTTTAACCATGCATGCCTTCTAATTACTGTGCCAGAAGCAGCAGCCCTACAAGAAGCTTCCAAGGCATCAAATCCACAGTGTAAACCATGCTTCCCAACTTGTTCAGTAGCATGCAATAAGTCATGTAGTTCCTTATCCTCTGCACAGGCGGAAATGGAAGTTAGCTTTTGCTTTAAAACAGATAGTCTCATATGCTGAAATACCAGCAATTTCTCCTGACAGTTTAAAGCCCTAATAGATAAAGTTAGCAGAAGTGTACACCTTCTTGCCCATTCTTTCTAAAGATCTAGAATCCTTCACAGTGGGGATGGGATTTTTAGCAGAAGCGGCCTTAACTCCCTTAGGACCCTGAGAAATGGTTTCAGGGTCAGCAGTAGGGTTCTTGAATAAAAACTGGTGGGAATCAGGAATCCTATAGTATCTGTCTGGCTTAACAAGAGCTGGAGGAAAAGAGTCAGGAGTTAAGTTAGCCTCTGAAAAAGCATAATCCACAATATCCAAAATAGGAGGAATAGTCAGGGGCCTATGTTGGGGAAGGAGAAAAAAATCCCTTAGTCTTTTCTTAGATTCCGAGTACTCTTGTCCTTCCCAGTGAAAATGTTCCCTCATTTCATGCAAAGTTTCCCCAAAAGAGAAATCCTCAGGGGGAGAAGCTGAAGGAATGGAATCCTCAGCATCAGAATCCTCATAAGGAGGAAAAGAATATTCCTGGTCAGAAGAATAAACAGAAGAAACAGAAGCCTGATCAGAGGAGTCATAATAAACTTCCTGCCTTGGCCTTTTATCTGGAGGGGGATGTGAACCCCTAGTCATAGTAAGTCCTCCGCCATTTTAAGTAACTGTTTCTGAGACTTGGGAGCCGGATCAGAAGAGGCCTGGGTTGCAGTCTTTGATTTGGAAGGAGTCTTTGCCTTTGTCTTTGGCTTTGCCTTTATAAGAAGCTGAGTAGGCCTGAAAAGCCCTTCGGAAGCCGGTACCTGCACAGCGGCTCCGCACCCATCCGAAGGAGCATTGCCCGAAGGTCCAACTGAAATATTCAAAGGCCTAGTTGGCTCCTCGTGGGAGTCCGTTTCGGCTGTCTGTTCCGAAATGGACGACGACAGGGGCTGCAAAAGCGCCTCACTGACGGCTGAACCTGAAGCTGGCTCCGCTTGTGCAATATAGTCTGATTTGGACCTCGGAGGCCTGTCTGTCCTTGCGTCGTTTGTGAACTCCGGTAGCCGGAACCGTATCAGACGACATTTTGTAATTAAAACACCTACCGAAGTAATGAAAAGCAAAATCGTACCTTCGTTTAATAGTACGTTGATTGAATCTAGCACAAAACCGACAACTAGCTACGTCGTGGTCAGGGCCTAAGCAAGGAATACAGTAAGAATGAAAATCCTTATGAGGTATTTCCTTCCCACAAGAAATACAATTAACTTTTTCTGACATCGGACTGGAGCAAGAAAAAAAGTTTCCCCAATGGGGTACTTGGCTTTGAGTAGGAGAAAAAAGTCTGACAATTTTTTCTGATCAAACTTCAGTCCAGAGTCAGCCAACCGGCACTGCGAACTGCTATCACTGCACGGCAAGAAAGACTGGAGAACATGGCGTCGGCTGTCAGCTTTGTACTCCTGGCGCTCTGACGTCAGACAGCATGGCTGAGCAGCCGACGCTGGACCCAGACTTTGGGATTCTGGCCGACCGAGGACTGCCTGCCGGCAGGGGAGAACCCTACAGTCATGACTGCAACAGTGAAACACGATTAACGTTCATTGTTTCCAGACTGTGTGAATGCTGACTCCATAAACTTTTTAGGTACAATTGAAGTTTCCTCATATGCAGTCTTGCATATGGAATTAGTAGGATGCAGAATGCCATGAAGCCCAGAGCCTGCAGAATTTGTCTTGCAGAAGACTGGGTTTTTGTTGCCATCAGTTTGAAGTAAATAGTCAGTGGACTTCGTTTGGCGTGAGGTAAGCCATCTGGGCAGTTGTATTCAAGCTTGCACCCAGGAATGTTATCTTTTGAGAGGGTACCAGTTGTGATTTCTTTTCGTTTATTGTGTACCCTAGGCATGTTAGGAGCCTTTTCACAAATGCCAGGTGTGGAAGTGTGTCCTTGTTCTCTGCTTGAATGAGACAGTTGTCCAAGTAAGGACTGGTGCCAGACACTTTGTAAAGACCCTGGGCGCAGTAGATAAGCCAAAGGGCAGAGCAGAAAATTGGTAATGCATTAAGCCAGCTTTGAATCAGAGGAATCTTCTGCACGACTGTCTTATTGGGACATGCAGGTATGCCTCTTTTAGGTCTAAACTCACCAGCCAAGCATTCTTGCCCAGCATGGGCAGAAGCTGCTGCAAGGTCAGCATTCTGAATTTTGGAATCTCCAGGTATGTGTTCAAAATTGATAAATCCAGTATTGGCCGCCAGGGCTCGTCCTTTCTGGGTACAAAGAACAGTCTTGAGTAAAAACCTTGTCCTTTTTCCTCTTCTGGTACTGTCTGAATGGCCCCCATATCCATGAAGGACGTAACCCGTTTCTGTGCCTCTGCCCATTGATTTTTTGGCAGATCTGGCCAACCATTTGCCATTGGCAGAGTGTGGAAATGGAATCTGTATCCCTGTGATACGATGTTTAGTACCCACTTGTCATGGGTTATTAACTGCCAATTTCGAGCAAAAAGTGCTAATTTTCCCACTATGGGTGCTGCCAAAAGATAAGTGCTTGATGTAGGCAGAGGGAAGTCATTGGGATTGCTTTCTGTCGGTTTGCGCCTTATCTCCTCCAGATTTGAAGGTGGATGCGCCCCATTGTTTTCTTTGACCTGTTTGAGTCTTGCGCCTGTTATCTCAAACCCTTGGGGCGTTTGGATTTGCCCCTTTGAGCTCTGACAGAAAAGGACCAATTTTTTGTAGGTCAGTGTCTACTGAATCTTGGTGGCTGCACTTGTAAGACGTCTTTTACAGTTTGCATAGACTTAGTTTTGTCTTCCATTTTCTTTAAAACCTCTTCTGCTGTAAAGGTGCATCCAGTAATTTAGCTTTAACATGATCAGGCAAATTTTGTTCCTTTAACCAGGCATGCCTCCTAATCACAGATCTAGTAACTGCTGCCCTGCAGGAGGCCTCTAAAGAATCAAAACCACATTGCAAAGTACGCTTTCCAACTTGTTCAGCTGCATGCAATAATTCCTGCAATTCTTTACTTTCTGCACATTCTGAAATCATCATTTTCTGTTTCAGCAATCCCATAACATGCGGTTGGTACTTAGGCATATGAAATTGACAGTTTAAGACCCTGGTTGCCAAGGTTGCAGATGTATAAACCTTTTTTCCCCATCTGTCCAGTGCCCTTGAATCTGTCAGAGGAGGTAGGATTTTTTTGTTGTTGAGGCCTTAACTCCCTTTGGACTCTGAAATAGTTTCAGGATCAGCAGCAGGGTTTCTAAATAAAAATTTATGTGAGTTAGGGACCCTGTAATACCTGTAACAAAAAATCAGAACAAAAGTACTCGAAGCAGTAGATCCACAGAAAGAGGAACCAGTCCGTAGGATGTTAGCAAAAATGACTTTTAATCACGTCCACGTTTAAAACAATCTCGAACCTTTGGTTGGCAAAAATGACTAAATCATATCCACGATTAAAACAATATCAAATCAAGCGCTTTCGCTTGGCTCAATACCAAGCTTTATCCTGTAATATCTGTCAGGCTTACTGGGAGCCGGAGGTAAGGAGTCAGGGGTCAAGCTGGACACCGAAAACACATCATACACAATGTCTAAAACAGGGGGAATGGCTAACGGCTTGTGCTGAGGGAGAAGGAAATCCCTGAGCCTCTTTTTTTGATTCTGAGAAGTCTTGACTCTCCCAGTGAAAATGCTCCCTCAAAGTATGCAAGGTTTCTCCAAACGAATAATCCTCAGGAGAAGATGCAGATGGAATAGACTCCTCAGCATCAGAATCCTCAGAGGGAGGTATAGATAATTCCTGATCAGAAGAGGAATCAGAAGAAATAGAAACCTGATCTGACTATTCATAATCAGTGTCTTGCCTAGACCTCTTATCTAGAGGGGGATGGGTACCCCTGATCAAGGTAATAAGGTCTTCAGCCATTTTGATAATCTGTTTTTTAGGCATAGACTCCTGTGCACATGGCTCATGCGTCAGTTTTTAGTTTTAGAAGTTGCTTTTGTCTTTGGTTTTGCAGCTGTCGTTGGTTTCACAGGTTCATAGGTTGGTACTAGGCTATCAGCCCTAGGGCCTATACAAGCCTAGCCATAACAATTCTCTGGCTATTTATTCCCACACTATTTAATTCCCTGGACCCCTGTCTAGCAGGGTGACGGACGTAATCCCCAGGGGGAATTTCCTTTCTCCCATCCAATCAAGGTTCTTTTTGAAAAGGGCCAAAGAGGCTCGACATGTATGGGCAATCTATTCCAGAGTCTGGGGAGTCTCTGGGTCAGGAACCTATCCCTCCAGCATGTTTTGTTTATTGTGATGACAAGGTTTAGATCCCTGGAGCGTATGGCTCTGAGGGATTGGGATTTCTTTAAGTGTAGCATGTCCAACAGCTCTGGGTTTGACATGGCCTTGTATGTTAAGCAGAGATCGCCTCTGAGTAGACTATATGCCACAGAGTACAGCTGGAGTTTAAAGCGGTGAGCGTAGGGCATCTGCTTTAGGCCTGATTCTTTTAGTGAGGTATTTCTGCGGCGTTTCCAGTTGTTGCAGATGCCTTGAGAGGTACATACCAAACGAGGCGCTGTATTCTATAATGGGTCTAATGAGAAATGAGTACAGTGGAACAATGACCTCCTTTTTTCTGGATGAAAAGCCCTTAGTGATGAGGTGTGCCACATAGGATTTCGTAACTGTTGTGGCGATGTGGTTATCGAAGGTGAGACCACTGGCCACCTGTGTCCCCAAGTCTCTTATCACACTTTTGGTGTTTAGTGTACTGCCGCCTATATGGTAATTCACGGTTACATGTTTTTTTCCCAAAGGGGATAACTATACATTACTTGGCATTGAGCTTGAGCCCATGGCTCCTGCACCAAGCATCTGCCCTTTTGTAGAGTATCCACATCACTTGGGGATTCAATAATGTCTCCCAGTTTGCAGTCATCTGCGAACTTTGTTAGCCAGAGTCCCTTAGTGTTGGCCTGTACTTCAGAGAAGTAGATGCCAACCAAGAGCGGTCAGAGGACTGAACCCTGAGGTGCTACACTTGTGTGGAGCTGGATTTGGAGTCTGCTACTTTTACAGTGTGGGTTCTATCAGAAAGCCGGTAAGCAACCCATTGGGTGACGTAGGGATTAATGCCCAGCTTAGTAAGTTTGTCTATGATTCCAGAGTGGGGGATGTTGTCAAAGGCCTTGGCAAGGTCTAGATAGGCTTTATGGACCACCATAACCTTGTCCATGGCTCTGGAGACTGATTCGAAGAAGTCAATCAGGTTCAGGAGACAAGATCGGCCCTTCAAGAACCCAAACTGGGTGGGGTCCAGTGTTTGAAGGCTGCCAATGTCTTTGTTTATAAGTTCCATGATAATACGCTCCATGGCCTTGCAGATGAGACTGGTCAGACTGATGGGACGGTAGTTTCCGGGATCCAAGGTGGATCCCCCCTTGTGGAGTGGGATAACTGTAGCTCTGCGCCACTCAGTGGGCACGAAACCTGAGGTGAGGCCATGATTAAACATGACACGTGTGAGGTGCCAGTTCATATTGTAGTGCATGTAGTACACAGCCCAGGATGTCATCTGGTCCCATGGATGCTGTATTCTTAGCTTTGAAGAGTGCGTTTTTTTACCTGTGTGGCCATTACTACCGGAATTTGGCAATCTTCAGGTATTGAGATGGGCAATTTAGGGGGTGAGGGGGTGAAGTTGGCACTAAATCGATCTGCCAGGATATTGGCAATATCTTTGGGATCAGTATAATTAATGCCATTCTATTTTAGCTCAGAGCAGATCTGAGCATTGCCATTTAGATTCTTGACAGTTATAGAATGCCTTGTGGCTGTCTTTGGAATCTTTGGCAATTTCATTTTCGAACTAGCTTTGGAGGATTTTATGAGGGATCTCAGTTTCTTACTGAGGCTGGTAAGGGAGTTTTTTGCATCCTGGGATTTTCCTCTTCTGCAACAGTTTCTTCCTTTTGTTGTAAAGTTTCTTTATGGCAGGGGACCACCAGATTGGCTTCCTTTTTTTGGATGAGAGCATCTTGGTTCTATTTGGGATGGCACGATTCATGCATGAGTGGATGTGCTCGTACAGTGCCTTAGTGTAGGATTCAGCAGTTGAACTTTCAGTTCCCGTCTGCATGGGTGTCATGAAGTTTGTCACTTCTGACTTGAGTAGCATGAAGTTGGCTTTGGAGAAGTTTTTTTATGGAGGTTTCCTGAGGGGTGGGGGTGGGATGTGGATGCTAAGGGTGATTTAGCTTATGGTCAGATCTGACTAACGAGGGAGTGACCATAGGTGTAGAGCATCGATTTCCCATGTTGGTAATGACCAGGTCTAGGATATTGGAGCCCCTGGTTGGACTATGTATTAGATGATCCAGGACGTTGTAATTTATGAATTCCAAGAACCGTTGGGGAAAGTTGCTGGTACACGATTAGTTTTCCCAGTTAATGGCAGGGTAGTCAAAAATCACCCAGTATTAGGGTGCTTGGTTCTATCTTAATATTGTCCAGTATGTTTAGAAAGGTGTAGTGAGAATCTTGGGGTATGGTGGGGGATCTGTAGCAAGTTACAATTTGGACTGCAGTCTTACCAAGTGTTAGTTGCACCTGGAGAATTTCAGACATTGTGTTGGGCAACTAGCCTGGTGGTGTGAATATCCTTGGTGAATATTGACACTCCACCTTCAGTGTTTCGGTCCTGGTTTGGTGGCCGAAAAGTGTGGTAAGAGTTGTAGCCTGGTATTGCAGGGGTGCTCTCTGGAGCCTTGAACCAGGTCTCAGTAACTACACAGATATCTATGTTCTCCATTTTTAGGAGTGCCTCGAGAGTGCATTTTGAGGTTTAGACTTCTAGCATTGAGTCGCATTACCTTCAAATTTTGCATGCTTGTACCTGCTATGGTGGTGGTTTTGTCAGTTGAACTTTGCCTAAAAAAGGCACTATAGGGGTGGCAAGAGCCTTAGCCAGTAACCTGAATCCCAGGGGCGACAGGTGCAGACCATCGCTGGCAAAGCATCGTGGTCTGTCGATCATGTCGTCCCAGGCAGAAAGATACTGGATCCCCTTTGAATGACACCAGAAGCTTAGCCAATTGTTGAAGTCAATCATTTTGTCCTTATATTGTGGTATCATTCTGGGCGAAGGCAGGATGCTACTCAGGGCTAGGGTCATACCTGCCTGGGCCACATGATCCGAGAGCTCTTCCATGTCTCATGTAGTCCAGGGAAGTACGTCTCAAGTCATTCACTCCAACATGGACAATGACAGAGTCAGATTTGTACTTGTTGCGTAGTGACTTGAGTGCATGTGTTATGAGGCAGATCCTGGCACCAGACAGGCAGCCGACTGTAATTTTCTCCTTGTTCAACCTGGTGAGTGGGACATCAGTGTGCCGGACTAGAGAGTCACCTATGACTGAAGTGTTAGGTACATTGTCTTGCCTTAGGGGGCTGTTGCTGGGTGGCACACTGGTGTTGTGAACTATGTGACACTTTGGTTGTGATTGGTGTTTGTGTTTCAGCTTCAGATGTCCTTGTTGCTTGGGCAGGTTACAGTTAAGGGCCTCTGCATATGTGGATTTAGTGTTGCTATATGTGGGTGTTGGTGGTGTGGGTTTAAAAGGGCTACGTGTTGCTTGAGGTGTAGTGCGGGTGTTAACCTTCTCCTCGACTGTCTAGCACAATCTTAGGTGGAGAGAGCTTTGCTTCCATTTTGGCTATGTAAGTGCATCTCTCACAGGTTGTAGTGTTGGGTGGTAGGAGGAGAGGACTGTGTGTGTACATGAGACAATTGCTGCATTGCCCCAGTATGCCCAGATTCACCGCAGGTGGACAGGAGAAATCACTGGAAGCTGACCCTTGGACATGCCTGGTTTGGTGCTTTTTTTTTGTAAAGTACAGGAGCTGTTTTCCCTTACCTCAGCAAGGTACTTTGCAATTACAGGCTGTTTAGTGCCTTCTATTAATTTCTCCTTATTAACAAGGAGAGTTGAGTGCTTGTATCAGTTTAAGGCTTCCTAGTGCTTTCCAGCAGGTATTAGAGAAAGTGCTAGTCACAGGGATGCTTAAAGGCAAGATGAAAAAAATGCACACTGCAGTGTGCACTAGAGAAGTTAGACGTGAAAATAGGCAACTTAAGTTTTACCCGTTTAATAAGTTAAGATTTAGTGGAGCGTTACTATTTTTAAAACAGCAAGACGGATTGAAAGGGGTGGTCACTTTTGTATTCTGGTACTATGGAATACAGTAGGATGGCCAATAAATTTAAATAGCTGAAGGGGAGGGATTTCAAAAATGATGATTTTTGTGATGACTCGCACAAGCCAGTGAAAGTAGAGAGGAAATGAGATATATAGTCAGATTAACATAAGAGGCAGGCAACAAGACAGTGGTATTTAACAAGACAACTGTAACTGGGTGGGAGAGCGGGAAAAAAATTCTGCCCGACTCAGAAGAGAGAGCTGTGGTCTTCTTTTGAAATTTTAATATGCTGTTAAAGCAGAATGCAAGTAAAACACAAGGTAAAGAAAACAAACCACAGTATTCAAAATATAGAAAGGCAACAAAGTAATACAAAATACAAAAAATAAACGCAAACTAACCTTTCCTTCACAGCAAATTTAGGATGAGCCTTTCTGGTAAAGCTCTGAAATGTTTTATTTTACCCCTTAAATAGAAGGTTTAGTTCCTAGCTCCACCCCCTCAGTTAACAAATGATTAAGCTTAAGTGACCTCTTCTATCTTATGAGTCCTTAATTGATCAGTTCTAATTTCTGCCCGACTCAGAAAAGAGAGAGCTGTGGTCTCTTTTGAAGTTTTAATATGCTGTTAAAGCAGAATGCAAGTAAAACACAAGGTAAAGAAGACAAACCACAGCTTTGTTTGATGTACAAATGTTGAGGTCTGAAAACACCCTCAGAAGCCAGTGCCTGCTCAGCGGCACCGGACCCAACCAAAGGAAAAACATCCGTCGGTCCAATACCTTGAGTATCTTGTGGCATGCCGGACTCCATATGGGTGTCAGTAGAGGCCTGCAACTCGAAGGTAGCGGGTATCAGGGGCTGCGAAAGCACCTCACTGAGTATCGACGACTTGCCTAGGATAAGCTTAATCGTCGGTTTTGGATCTCAACTGCCTTTCTCTGTCCTTTTCTTTGCGTTTTTATGTACTCCGGTAGACGGATTGTTATCTGACATTTCTGGGTAGTTAAATTCATTTCCAAAATACTATGATGCAAAAATATACAGACACTGAATAGTGCATTGGTTAAATCTAGCACAAAACCGACAGCCAGGCACGTTATGATCAGGGCCTAGGCAAGGAATACAGTATAAATGGAAATCCTTATGAGGTATTTGCTTCCCACAAGTAATACAATTAACTTTTTCTGACATCGGTAAAGAGCAAGAAAAAAGTTTCCCCGATGGGGTACTTAGCTTTAGTGAAGACTTCGGTTCTGAAACCGAAACTAGAATATTTTAGTAGTCTGCTGACCGGCATTTGCGAAATGCTTCTGCTTCGGGCACCGCGTGGCAAGAAAGACTAAAAAAAATGGCGTGGGCTGCACGTTTTATACACCTGACGACCTGACGTCATGAAAGAGAAGACAGCAACCGACGCAGGACCCAAGACTTTGGAATTCAGGCCGACTGAGGGCAACCTGCCAGCAGATTACCCAAATGTAATGACTGCAACAGTGAAACACGAAGAACATCTGTACTATGTTCTTCGTGTTTCACTGTTGCAGTCATCACATTTGGGTTGATTCCCAAAGCTGTAGTAAAGGGTGGAGGCAGTCAAGAAGCCTGGGGGCTGGCTAGGATGCCCTGCTAGACTGCGGTGGCAAAGCCTGCCCTGGATTTGGAGAAGATAGGCAGGTGGCAATGCTTGGTGAAGGTATAAACAGAAGTCCATGTTGCAGCCACCAGGACACCCCTGGTGGGGACACCTCTGAGAAAAGCTGCAGAGGTGGAGGTTGCCCTGGTGGAATATGTCCTGACCCCCTTTGGGGGCGGTTTTCCGTGCTGTTTGTAACAGAAATGGACACAGTGTGCTATCGATTTGGAGACTGTTTGGATATGACCTTGCCTTCTGACCCTGTTGCAAAGCTGACTAGCAACTGATCAGCTTTTCTAAAGGATTTAGTCCTTTCGAAATAGAATCTGAGCTGTCTGGGCACATCTAGAGAGTGCAGAAGCATCTCCCCCTTGTTTTGTGGATTAGGGAAAAAGGTGGGCAAATGAATGGATTGGTTGATGGCCACAGTGGACACCAGTTTAGGCATGAAGGATGGGTTGGTCCCGAGGGAGACCCTGTCAACATGGAAAATGAAGGGCTCTACAGCCATGAGTGCTTGTAGCTCGGATACTCTTCTAGCTGAAGTGATGGCCAAAAGCAAGTGTCTTCTAAGAGAGGAATTTTAACTCTGCTGAAGCTGCAGGTTCAAAGGGGGGGGGGGGGTAGGGTGAGCTTCTTCAACACAAAGTTAAAGTCCCAAGCTGGGGTAGGAGCTCTTCTGGGTGGCCTTAAGTTGTTAGCCCCTCTTAGGAACTGTTTGATGAGAGGGTGTGAGGAGAGATGGCTCTGTGCTGCAATGAGCAGAAATGGCGGATGCATGAATTTTAATAGAAAAGAAGCACAGACCCCTGCGCAGTAGGACTTCTAGGTAATCCAGGATGAGAGGTAGGGAGGGCTGTGGCGTTCCAGCTCCCCTAGCCTGGATCCAGGTGTAAAACCTTTTCCACTTTTAAGCATAGGATTTTCTAGTGCTGGGGCGTCTGGCCTAGTGTATAACCTCTAGGACTTGGCTGCTTAGGCTGGCAGCTTGAGGAGAGGTCAGGGAATAAGCCAGGTTGTGCGTCTGCAATTGGGGATGCAGGAATTCTCCATTCCTCTGGGTCAGAAGTGTTGGGATCTAAGGTAGGTGCCAAGGTGGCAGGGGTGACAGGCTGCGCAGAAATGGGTACCAATGCTGGCGTGGCCAGTCTGGGGCAATCAGGATTGCCCTCTTTCATCCCTTATTTTGAGCAGTAAGTGGTAGAAGGGGGAATGCATAGACCAAGAGGTTTACCCACTGGAAGGAGACAGCATCCACTTTCCAGGCCTTGCTGTGAGGTTCCCTGGTGCAGAATTTGCTGAGCTGATTGGAGCGGGAGGCAAAGAGGTTCACTTTTGGGGTGGGCCCACTTCTGGGTTACAAGTTTGAAGGTTCTGTGGTCTAGCAGGTTTCTGCTCAAGTTGTCTGCCAGAGTTTAGGGAGCCTGGCAGGAATTGTGCTAGCAGGTGTAGCTGCATGGCTGAGGCCGTGTGCCAAAGGGTCATGGCAAGCCTGCAGGGGGGATAACAGTGAGTCTCTCCCTGCTGTTTGATATACCACGTCACTGTTGTGTTGTCTGATTTGGTCAGAAGAGGTCTCTGGGAGAGCAGGGATCTGAAAGCTGTCAGGGCGTGCTGAACAGCTAACATCTCTTTTTGTCTGATGTGGAGATGTATTTGATTTGGGCTCCAATGGCCCTGAATGCGCCTGCCGTCCAGGTGTGCACCCCAGGCACAGTCTGATGCATCTGTGGTGAGGATCTGGGCGGCATGGGGTTGTGAGAAGTTAAGTCCCTTGTTGTGGTTGCATGCTGCTGCCCACCAAAGAAAATCTTTTAGACAAGGTATCATTGGTATGATAGTTGCCAGGTCCTGAGAGTGTTGACACCAAAGACTTTTTAGGTACGACTGCAGTTTCCTCATATGCAGTCTGGCATATGGAATGAGTAGAATGCAGGAGGCTATGAAACCTAGAGCTTGCAGGATTTTCCTTGCAGATAACTGGGTTCTGGTGGCTAGTTTAGAGAAGTAGTCCGCCAGGTAGGCTTGTTTTTCTGGAGTAAGGAATGCCATCTGGGATGCTGTGTCCAGGCTTGCTCCCAGGAATACAATTTTTTGTGTAGGAACTAGTTTTGATTTATTTTCGTTGATAGTATACCACACAGAGGTCAGCAAGTCCTTTACACAGGTCAGGTGCTGTAACAGCTTTTCCTGACTGCCTGAATCAGGCAATCGTCTAAGTAGGGGTAAATTTGAATATTTCTTTGTCTGCAGAAAGCAATGGCTGGAGCCAAGCATGTTGTGAAAACTCTAGCAGCAGTGGATAAGCCAAAGGAAAGTGCAGAGAACTGAAATCGCATAGATCCTGTACTGAAATGTAGGTATTTTCTGCAAGATTCCCTGATTGGGATGTGCAGCTAAGGCCTCTTTTAGGTCTAGGGTGGCTAACCAAGCATCCTTGGAAAGCATAGGAAGAAGCTGCTGGATGGTGAGCATTTTGAATTTTGGTATCACCAGTAAGGTGTTTAGAATGGATAGAGTGAGGATTAGGTACCAGGAAGAGTCTGGAGTAGAAACCTTAGACTATCTGGTCTGCAGGAACATGCTGAATTGCCCTCATGGAGAGCAGGGGAAAGGACTTGCTTTTTGGTCTCTGCCCATTGGTTTGGAGGAAGATCTGGGAACCTTTTTGGGGTTGGCAGAGTGTGGAAATAAAATGTGTATCCCTGGGACACTATGTTGAGGATCCTTCGGTCATTGCTAATAGAGACCCAGTTGCTTACATGGAAGGAGAGTTCCTCCGAGGGGCACAAGCAGATGGGCAGAGGTAAGGTGTGGAGGTGTAAAGTCACTGTGAGCTCTTACCATAAGGGGGTGGCTTACCACTCCGTTTTTGAAAGAGAACTCTATTGCTTAGATCTCTGCATTCCCTGGGGCTGCTGTCTGGAAGGGTCTGCTTCCCCTGGGTCTGGGCTGAGCTGGCATGGAGGGGGCAGGAACGGACCAGTGCTTGGAGGAGCAATGCCTACTGAACCTCGGAGGTTGGACCTGTAAAAAGTCTGTCTACATAGATTCAGCTTTTTCTTCCATCTTTAAGACCTCTTCTGCCTTGGTGTCAAACAAACGTTCTTTGTTCAAGGGTGCATCCAATAATTTGGATTCGACATGGTCTGGCAAGGTCTGTTCCTTAAGCCAAGCATGTCTTCTAAGGACAGAACAAATGACTGCTGCCCTGCAAGATGCTTCTAATGCGTCAAAGCCACACTGCAAGGTGTGCTTAATAACTTGACTCGCAGAATGTATAATCTCTCGTAATTCTTTTTCTGCACAAGCAGGAAAGGAAGCTATTTGTTGTTTGAGGAGGTCCATTTGTATGCTACTGATATTTCAGCAAGTGGAATTGACAATTTAATGCTCTAATAACAGTAGCAGATGTCTATATACTTACCCCATCTAAAGCTCGGGAATCCCTTTTTGAAGGGGTGGGATTCTTAGCTGAGGTGGCTTTAATACCTTTAGGTCCTTGAGAGAGGACCTCTGGGTCAGCAGTAGGATTAATGAAAAGGAATTTGAGAGAGTCGAGGACTCTGCAGTATCTGTCAGGTTTCCTGGGAGCCAGAGCAAGGGTGTCAGCAGTCAGATTGTATTTCATAAAAACATCATCCATTACATCCAGGACAGGAGGAATGGCCAAATGTCTGTGCTGTGGTAAATCTAAGAATTCCTCAAGTCTCTTTTTTAACTGAGGACAGTCTTGACATTCCCACTGGAAATGCTCCCGTAAAGTATGAAGGGTTTCACCAAAAGAAAAATCCTCGGGTGGAGAGGCAGAAGGAATGATTCCTCTGCATCAGAATCCTTATAACCAGACAGGGGTTGCATGTCTTCATATTAAGAAGCATCAGAGTCATCGGACTCCTGTTCAGATAAAACTACTGGGGACAAGTCTCTTTCTTTTGAAAGGGGTAGCCTGGCTTCCCCTAATAAGCATAAGGTCTTCCGCCATTTTAAACATTTGAGATTGAGGCAAGGAAGCAGGTGCCTGTGCTTGGGTAGGTTTTTCTGGCATAGTTCGTACCCTGGGGCTTAGAAACTCAGTAGTTTTAGAAAGAACTAAAGATGCGAAAGAAGTCGGTTTGTATTGAGTATCGGTAGTGCAAAGTACTTCCTCGGAAGCCAGGGCCTGCTCAGCGGCTCCGAACCAATCCAAGGTAAAGACATCCGCAAGATCCTTAGTCGAAGAGCCTCGCGGCTTACCAGACTCCAAAAGGGTCTCTGTAGCAGCCTGCGAATCCACAGAATTAGGCATCAGGGTCTGCGAAAGCACCTCACAGAGGACCAGAGAATTGACTAGCTTAACGGAAGCGTAGTCAGCACTTTTGAACCTGTGCGGTATGTCAGTCTTTATCCTTACATTTTGTTGGAACATCGGTAGTTGGATGGTTAACCAAAGCCATATCGGAATTAGAGGACTGAGAGCGAAAATATCTAGCTACAATAAGGGCCCAACAATGTACAGTTCTGGCATTGAACAAAGCAACAGCAGGGTACATAGTGGTCTGGGCCTAAATAGGTGACGCAGTAAGGATGGAAGTCTCGGTGTGGCATTTGCTTTCCACAGGCGAGACAATTGAGAACGTTTTCTGACTTCGGTTAAAGCAAGAAAAAAGGATCCCCAACAGGGTACTAAGCTTTAGAAGACCAACTTCAATTTGGAAACAAACTAAGGTAGCGGCCAAATGGCACTCATGTGAACTGCTTCAGGCTACTCAGCAAGAAAGACTGATGTAATGGCGTCGGCTGTCTGATTTTATACCCCTGACAACCTGACGTCAGTCCTGGGGCAACAGCAACTGACTCAGAACTACTAAGCCTCTGGTATTCGGGCCGACTGTGGGCTACCCCAGCATAACCCAAATGTGATGACTGAAATAGTGAAACACTGAGATCATCACAAGAAACTCTTCGCAGCCTTAAAAACATAGTGGTCCAGAGGAGGAGGAGAGGACATTGGACCCAAGAAGACATGCTTCCAGATCTTAGCCTTACCTTGCTCGAAGGCAGCACCTGGAGCCGAGCTGTCCAGTGCCAAGGCTCCAAGGTGCAGAAACAGCTCCGTAAATCTAAGAGTTAAAGGCAAACCCTTGGACCAGAGAGGCAGACTACAGCTCAATGCTCTGGAGGCAATTTCGGAGAGGATAAAGATTATGCTCAGATCCAAAACTGACTAATCTGGACAACTCTAATCCAGAGACTGATGCTACAGCTGTAGTTAGAGGAGGAACCTGAAACAGGGGTTGAAGAAATTCGGATCTCCTGACCCAGAGGGGCAGGAGCAGAGGAAACCCAAATCTGTCCCTGCACTAAGAGGATCTTCCTCATCAATCTCTCCACATCATCTTCAGTCAGGCTTATAGAAAAACAAGCAGAAAAGTTAGATGAGTATTTGGGGTGGTCCAAAAAGGCCGAAGGTACTCTGGGACAGGATCAAGGGAGGGAAGAGTACCTTACTTTAGGCAAGGGCTTAAATGCAAAGGTTTAAAATGTCAGATCTGATGATCTTGAACTTGTCTGATCCTGTTTCCGAAAAGTCAAATCCAAAATGGTCAGATGATTTTGCCACTTTGGGATCAGTAATTTTCGATTTCTTATGATCAAGGGCTGAGACCAGATATTTTGATTTTTTTTTTCCTTGAGGAATCCAAGGTAAAGGATGAAGTAAGCAGCCTTGGAGATGAGGATTTCCTTGACTTAGTAAAAGTACCATCAGAAATAGCTTCTCCGAAAGAGGACAGGGGAAGGCCTTTTAATGCTAATTTTTTTCTTTCCACTAAAGCACGTGGATTGAAACTGTGGCATACTGAGCAGTCTTTCAACAGGTGAAGAGAGTCCAGACAGTAAACAAAAAGTGTAGGCATTAGAGAGGGACAACTTATGCCACACTTTACACACTTTTTGAAACCTGCCGGTTTTTCCACTATAGTAAAAAAGCAGAAAAAGGCAAACGGGGACAACAGTAACAGAGTTAAATTAGTTTTCTTTTTTAAACAGATATAGAAAAAAAATGAAAAATTTAAATAAAAACATTTTAAATAAAAGGCTGGGAACAGAAATGGTAAAGAACTAATTATGTAAGAGAATTAGCAACAATAAATGGGAAACATCAGGAATAAAGACTACAAGTGACTGGTAAGGGTTTGCTGGCAGAAAAAATATACAAGAGGAAAAAAATGTTTAATTTATCTGAAAAGAACCTCGAGTACAGCTAGACAAAGTCTTTTTGCTGGAGCGGCAAACAAGATCCAAGGCAATTGGGGTCGGTGCACTGGGGGGGGGGGGGTAAGGAAGAAGCTTGAGAATTCCTGGTTGACATGAGTTTATCCGAACCCTTCAGTTGGGAACAGAATGAAAATTGACATCAGATCAATTTTTCTGATTTCCTAAAAACTTTTGGCTCTATGTAAACAAAACCATAACTGTGAACATCCAAAGGTGCAACATACACACCTTTGAGAAATTTGGAAAGAAAACTGCAATGTTGATAACCTGACTAATGCTGGATTCTGACATCACTTTAGAAAGGAGGGGACGGTTCGTAAAAATACCCTTATTGTTATGAAAAATCAAATAAGGAGGCTTAGAAAAGGCCATGTAGTTCTAAATGTCTTCTAGCAGAGATAATGGCCACTAAACAGACACTTAAGCTGATGGTTCAAAAGGAGATTGTCAATGATTTTAAAATATTTAAATCACACAGGAGTAGGATCTTTTAATGGGATCTAAGAAAAGTTCTCCTTAAAGGATTTACAAAGTTTGGAAGAGGCTTCATTCACTCCTATATGAAAACTGGAAATGGCAGCTGATTGTACTTTTACAGTAAAGGAGCTAGAACCTTCAATAAAAACTAAAGCTACAAATTCAAGAACTTTAGGAACTGGTTCTGAAAACTGATGTCTTTTACTGTGCCCAAAAAACAAATCTTTTTCCATTTACATCTGTAAAGTTTTTTAGTGGAAGCTTTGTGGGAAGATGAAATGTGGTGGATGGAGGACAGCCTGGGCTGTCTAGTTATCAATTGAAGTGCAGAACTTTTAGTTATGTACTCACCATAACTTCAGATGTTTGGGATCCATCTCGCCTACATTCTGACTGATGGGTTCGGAGCCGATCTCTCGGCTCCGACTCGGCACGCTTATGCCAAAGAGCGAAGTCTCTTATTGGCTGAGCTTACTATATCCCAGGATGCACCACTACCAGTCCCCCAGATCTAGTTTGTCCGCATACATGCACACACGCATGCACTGCTTATATAACATCGACAGATGATACAAGATAAAAACAGTAGAACTCAAACCGTTCAATCTCTTCTGATCTCCAAGGCAGGGGGAAGGAGGGTGGGTATTAGGAATGTAGGCGAGATGGATCCCAAACATCTGAAGTTATGGTGAGTACATAACTAAAAGATGTTATGTGATCCTATCTCGCCTACATTCTGACTGATGGGACAGCGTCCCTAGCACCTATATCCTGGGTGGCTCACTGGAAAACACTCCTGAGTACCGTGGAACCAAATGATGCTCGCCCTTTAGATGCCACATCCAATTTATAGTGGGAAATGAAAGTGTGCGGGTTGGACCAAATAGCTGCAGCACAAATCTCAGAAATAGCGAGCTTGGAATGAAATGCAATAGAGGTAGCCATAGCTCTAGTAGAGTGAGCTTTGACAGATGTTGTAAGTTGCTTACTTGAAGAGGAATAAGCCTGAGTTATGCAATCTCTAATCCATTTGGCAATAGTAGCTTTAGTGATGGTTTTACCCAGTTTATTATCTGAAAAGGACACAAACAATTGATCTGTTTTCCAAATTTGTTGAGTCCTGTCTAGATAGAAGCGCAATTGCCTATGAACATCCAACGTATGCAAGGTGTATTCCGCTTTGTTTGAAAATTTTGGAAAGAAAACTGGTAGCTCTAGAGATTGTTGGAGACAGAGATTAGAACAAACTTTGGGAACAAAAGATGGATTAGGTCTAAGTGATACTCTATCCTTGTGAAAAATCAAGTACGGTGGTTTGATAGATAGGGCTTGAAGTTCTGAAACTCTTCTTGCAGAGGTAATTGCAATTAAGAAGGCAGTTTTCCAAGACAGATATTTCAACTCACATGTAGCAGCCGGTTCAAAGGAGAAGATGTTAAGGCACGAAGTACCAAATCAAGATCCCACGGAGGCGCAGGATGAAAAACTGGGGGTCTTAAAAGCACAGCACCTTTCATGAAAGTTTTACATAATCTGCTGCTCATCAACGGTGGGTCTATGGATTCGTGAAATTTGGAGATAGCTGCTAATTGGACTTTAATAGTAGAGACTGAAGATCCTTGATTAAACAAGGATGTCAAAATTTCAAGACCTCTGGTATCGGGCAGTAATAGGGTCTAAGCCTCTGAGTTGAGCCCAGATAGCAAACCTCTTCCACTTACTGTGATACAATTTCTTAGTGGTGGGTTTGTGGACTGAAGATAAAATGTGAATAACTTCCGGGTCCAAGGTGTGATTTCTGACTAAAGTTGGAAGTGGAGGAGCCAAGCTGTTAATTTCAAAGTGTGAAGGGACTGGTGCTGTTGTCCCGACTGATGAACCAGAAGGTCCGGAGTTAGATCCAAAAACCAAGGACCGTCCAGAGTATATTTCTGTAGGTAGGGGAACCATACCTGACGAGGCCAGTACGGAGCAATTAGAATCATTGTGGACCCCAATTGTGAAGCTTTCTGGATGACTTTGGGGAGGAGTGGAACCGGAGGGAAAGCATAAAGCAGTCCTGTTGGCCAAGGTTGGACTAGAGCATCCGTAGCTGCCTCCCTGACGGGGTCAAGGAAAAGAACCTTTGCACTTCGTGTTTTGTGGTGTTGCAAACAGGTCGCAGCACGGAATCCCCATCTTTTGAAAATCTGAGCTGCTACTGTTTCGTTCAGGGACCACTCGTGAGGAGAGAGAATAGTCCTGCTCAGTCTGTCTGCCAATACATTGGATTTTCCTGGAATGTGGGTCGCTACCAGGAAGCGGTTGGTAGCCACTGCCCATTCCCACACCCTCATGGCCTCTCTGCAAAGGGGGTAAGATCTGGTCCCTCCTTGTTTGTTTAGATACCAGACCACCAACATGTTGTCTGTGTGGATAGCGATAATGCCTTGAGGGAGAAACTTGTGGAGGGCTTGTAGGGACAGAAGTACAGCCCTCATTTCCAACACATTGATATGGAGAAATGTTTCGTTTGGAAGCCAAGAACCCTGAACTGACCTGCCCAGACAATGCCGCCACCCGTCTGGGAGGCATCCGTTGTCAAGGTGGCCACGGAGGGTATAACAAAAGGTCTTCCCTGATTCAGATTGGATGTTAGAAGCCACCAGCGGAGGTCCCGTTTGCACGTTTCTGTAATCAGTATGTGATGATTGAGGGGGAGATCCTGAAAAGACCATTGTGTCGATAACAGCCACTGAAGAATCCTCATGTGCAATCTTGCCAGAGGAACTAGGAGAACCGTGGCAGACATTGAACCTAAAAGTTGCAGGACCATCCTGGCTGGGGCTTTGGATCTTAGAAGCAGGGCTCGGACTTGACCTTGTAATGTTTGAATCCTTTCGGTAGGAAGGAAGATTCACATTAATTTTGAGTCTATCTCTGCTTCTATGAATCTTATGCGCTGAGAAGGCAGCAAGACAGACTTTGACCAGTTGAATGCAATTCCCAGGGAAGCACCCAGGGAGATGGTGGCTTGTAGGTTCTCTAGTAGTAGATGCCTGGTGGTGGCAGTCAGGAGCCAGTCGTCCAGATAGGGAAACACTTGGAATCCGAGACTCCTCAGGTGAGCAGTCACTACTGCCAGACACTTGGTGAACACCCTGGGGGCTGTGGTGAGACCAAAGGGCAGTGCACAAAATTGGAAATGACTGTCTCCCAGGCTGAAGCGCAGATACCTCCTGGACGCCTGATGTATCGGTATGTGATAATAGGCGTCCTTGAGATCTATGGAGCACATCCAAACATCTTTCTCCAACAATGGGAGAATGGATTGTAAAGTGACCATTGAATTTGGACTTCATGACGGACTGGTTTAGTTTGCTGAGATCCAAAATGGGTCTCAGGTCCCCTGTCTTTTTTGGCACTAAAAAGAACCTTGAGTAGTTTCCGGATCCGATCTGGTCTGTGGGGACCGGTTGGATGACTCCTTTTCTAGCAGCTTTGAAGCTTCTACGGCTGCAATTTCCCTTTGACTGGGTGGTGGGTCCGGGATTTTTTTGGACGGTGGGGGTGAGTGTGTGAAGGGAATGGTGCAACCTCCGGCAATTATCCGAAGCACCCATCTGTCCTGAGTAATAGACTCCCAGGCTTTTAGGTGCTTGGCAAAACGGCACCCGACTGGCTCCGGAGCAGCACAGCCGGGCAATCCTTCATGGAGTGTGGGAGGCTGAAGAACCACGAAAGGACTCGCGGTCTCCAGTGTTGCGGGGGCCTCTGCCGCCTCTGGGACGGCGTCTCCCAGAAAAATTTCCCCGTCCTCTGCCTCTGGAAGGGGAATCTTCCTGCTGTTGAGGAAAGAATTTCTGTGATTTGCGGAACCACATCTTCCCTCCTCTTTTAGCCATGGGATAAGGCCGAAAGGGAGTGGAATAACGTGCTCCTACGGCAGATAAAGTCTTTCCCTCTTGCTCACAGCGGGAAAGAGTGTCTTTTACCTTGGGTCCAAACAAAGAGGACCCATCAAAGGGAGCGTCGGCAAAGGAAGACTTGAAGGCCTCCGCGAAATGACACAACGGAGCCAGGCTTGTCTCCGTGAGCCACGCCTGTGCCTGCCGCTCTGCCCGCCCCTTCGGCCGCATATGAAATGAGCCTCATGGACGAGTTAGAAATCGAGGTGGGGATAGCCAACTGAGAGCTAACCGACTGGGCTAGCTGTTCAGGTAGGTTACCTGAGAGGGAGTCTGAGAGCTCCTTGACCAGATCCCTCTGTAGTCTGGTGAAATGTGCCAAATAATTCAGGGACTTCAGAGTAAAGGCCGCTGAAGTCAGGGTGCGCTTCCCATACCGGTCCATGCTCCTAGACTCCTTATTAGGAGGATGGACGGACGTTGAAGCCTCTGCCACGTCCTGCTGGGTAGCAGATGCCACCACCATGGCATCTACAGCCACGCCTTTCGTTAAGAACTCCTTCTCGGGTGGGGCACACAAAAATTTGTTAGGGCGAGAAGGCACTGGTTCCACAGTATCTGATGTTCCCACGCCCTCCGACAAACCAAATCCAGGAGCTCGAAGGGCGGAGACACCCAGGAGGCGGAGGGCTGAGCCCCGAAGGCCTTGAGAAACACAGACTCATCAGCGGAGGGGGGTTTGGAATTCCAGCCGCCTCGTTGCTTAAGGATCTCTAGAATGTCCGCAAATGAGACATCATCCGAGGACGACTTTGGGGACCCCTCCGCATCATCAAGATCAGTGTCCGATGTAATAGACTCGTCGGGGGAGTCCACGTGCTTCCTCTTGCACGATCTCTTCCTTGGGGGCTCCTCCGAAGACAACTCCGAAGAACCCTCAGGAGGAGGGTAACCTCAGGCCCCGGGGCTCCGCTGCCTAGAGACAGGGGAACTGCCAAAGACCCAGTCTCCATGCCCAGGGAAGGTGCCGGTAAAGCCGCAGAGATGGCCGAAGAAGACTTGGCCAAGGCACTCCTCATAGCTCTGAAAGCCGGACCCCCAGAATCCTGGGAGGGTCCGGTCCCCGGAGCCATGATAGCAGACGGAAGTCCAGCGGCGGCACCGAGGGAGGCTCGGAACAGACAGCATTGGTCCCGAAACGTCACCCCCGGGTCCGGCCGAAGAAGTCCGTGTGCTAAACTCGGACCCGAAGGCCGGGGTTGGAGTAAGGGTCGGAGCCGACCCTAGTATCTCTACTGGCTCCATCAGCACCTGCTCCGACGGAGCCGAAGCGGTCGGAGGAGGAATGGCAATGGAGTGGGCTATCGGCTCCGAAGCCAATTGGGTCGGAGCCGAAACAAATTTCTGGAAGACTGGTGACTGGAACAGTCTTTGGAGCACCCTGTCTATGTCCGAATCTGACATCCTTGATGACCTGGAAGAGACCGAATGGGTCCGAGTAGGCCTCTCCAACGGCTCCGAGGGACTAGGGGACCGGCTCCGAATCGACTATACAATTATCGGCGCCGAAGGAATGTCCAAACCAATTTCCATCGGTGCCAAAGAGGGCTTCGGCACAGAGGAGGAAGTGTCTGAGCGGACAACCTTCATCGGCTCCGAGATCAGTGGAGCCGATGAAGATGACCCGCCTCTCTATGCCCCAGACGACGGCTCCGAACCCAGAGGAGTCGAGGCTGGAGGCATCGAGGCAGACCGTTCCGCCCTCGGCTCCGAAGTCCGTGGAGCCGAAGGAGAAGCCTGCCTATGTTTTTTGGCGGTCGGTTCCGACGGACTGGTCGGAGCAGACGCCCTTTTCTTTTTAGCAGGAGAAGGAGAGGAAGCCAAAGCCTCTTCAAATGAGGGTTTAATAAGGCCTTTTAATATAAGTTTATTTTTCCTCTCTTGGAGGACCCTCGAGGAAAACGCGTGACACACACTACAGGACTCCTGCAAATGTTTGGCGCCCAAACAGTACACACAGAGAGAGTGGTCGTCTGTGATCGACATCTTAAAACTGCACTTAGTGCACTTTTTAAATCCTGAAGGCCTAGGAGCCTGTGACATTATGGCAATCAAATACAGTGAACTAGCCAAAAAACACAAAAAACACACAGACTATCACAAAAAATTTTCTTTTCTCTCTCCTCCTTTTCTTTTTTTTTTTTTTTATAAACAAGGACTAAACACAATACAAAAATACAAGTAACGGATCCAAGACCCCTAAAAATAATAGGGAATTAGCCAAACAACGAACTGACAGGGGAAGGCCCTTCAACTCCGATGGGACTTCTAGTCTGACAAAACACAGTCACTACACAATATTTTACCAAGGAAAAATACTCATTCATACACAAAACCCACTAGATAGCTGTAAAAACAGCTTTTTGTTGAATTTTAAAGAAATTCCTGACAGGAAAGTAAGTGAAAAACACTACTTAGCTCAGCCAAGCTCGAGACCACGTCTTCGCTTGTTAGCGGCAAACGAGATCTGGGGGACTGGTAGTGGTGCATCCTGGGATATAGTAAGCTCAGCCAATAAGAGACTTCGCTCTTTGGCATAAGCGTGCCGAGTCGGAGCCGAGGGATCGGCTCTGAACCCATCAGTCAGAATGTAGGCGAGATAGGATCACATAACATCATGCAGTTTTAGGCCTAGAAAATCCAGGCGTATCACATCTGTCAGGTGAGACAAGGTTTGGAACTGGATCCAAAATCCATGGCGGGTGAAGTAGATGAAGACAGAAAAAAAAAAGAAGCAATAGTTACGTACTTACCATAAAGAATAGTTGTGTAAAATCTTACCGTAACCATAGATAGCCTTCTCTTCTATGTTGCAGTACTCATTCTGTGGGGATTTCCAGCCCTCAGGTGACCTGATGTCGGCTCCTATACAAAAGCTTAAGCCTGGCTGCCGTAGGTGCATGTGACGTCACACGTATGGCCATAAACCTTGGAGTACAGATGTCATGTCAGCACACAGACCTCAGAACTTGAAGCCCAGAAAAGAGACTAAAGGCCAAGGAGAAGCAAAATCAAATGTCCCTGCAGGGCTGCAAAGAGTGGCCTGCATAAAGGAATACCCTAGAGAAGATGGACGCTATCAGGGGGATGGAGAGTGGGAAGGAATACTGCAACACGGAAAAGGAGGACATCTATGGTTATGGTAAGATCTTACAGAACTATTCTATATTCTATTCCCATGTTGCAGTATTCACACTGTGGGACAGTACCAGAGCTAGAAGGAATGATGGAGGGTGGCCAATGTGGAGATGCCCTGGCCCTAGAGACATAGTCCAGCTTATAATGCTTGGTAAAAGTATGGACTGTGGACCAGGTGGTTGCCTCCATGACAGAAGCTGTGTCCAGTCCTTTCATAAAGGCCTTAAAGGTAGCCATGCCTCTGGTAGAATGCACTCACTCCTTAAGGCAATGGTCTGCGATGATGAGAGTAGAAAAAAGGCTGCATTTTCTGATCCAGAAGGAAATAGTTTGTTTGGAGACTGCCTTACCCAAGGCCCTGAGTAAGAAGGAAATGAAAGTCAGATTTTCTGAGAGACTTGGTTTTGTCCAAGCAGAATCACAGTTGCCCATGTACATCTAGGGAATGGAAGATCCTTCTCAGCTAAGTTAGTAGGAAAGGAGAAGGTGGGTAGGTGAATGGACTGGTTTAAGGAAAGCTCATTAACTACTTTGGACATTAAGGAGGGGGTTAGTGCATATGGAAACCCTGTCATTGTGGAAAGTGGTGTAAGGAGGGCAAGCCATCAGGGCCTGTAATTCAGACACTCCTAGCATAGGCAATGGCCACTAAAAGGATGGATTTCCATATGCACATTTGAAGAGATGCTGTGCTGGCTGGCTCAAAGGGGGGGGGGGGGGGGATAAATTTTTCTAGTGCGAAGTTAAGATCCCAAGGAGGAGGAATGGGCTTTTTTGGTGGTCTGACGTGCAAGACCCCTCAGGAAAAGTTTTACATCCAGTCTAGAGAGAAGAGCCGGCTGTAAAGGCAAGCATGCAGAAATGGCTGAGAGATGGACTTTGATAGAAGAGTAAGCTAGCCCCTTCTTAACGAGTCCGCAGGTACAGTTCAGGACCAAGGCAGGATCTGCTAGAAATGGGTCCTTGTTTCTCAGAGAACACCATTTCAAGAATGTCTGCCATTTAGACAAGTAGTTTTTTTCTAGTTGTTGGTTTCCTGGCATCCCTCAGGACAAAGAGCACGTCTTCTGAGTAGTGTCGTCTAAAAGGGATCAAAAGTTGATCACCCACAAAGTTAGTTGTAGTAAAGACAGTTGTGGGTGCAAGAGGGATCCCTGTTGCTGAGTTAGTAGGTCCAGCTGGTGAGGTAACTAGTGGTGACTGCCCTTGGCTAGTGAAAAAGTACAGTTGTGTACACTTACCATAAATGTAGATGTTAGAGTGTATTCACTGCTGCAGTCATTACATTTGGGTAATCCTGCTGGCAGGTTGCCCTCAGTCAACCTGAATTCCAAAGTCTTGGGTCCTGTGTCAACTGCTGTCGCCCCTTCCCTGACGTTAGGTCGTCAGGGGTATATAAAAGAAGCAGCCGATGCCATTTTCTTCAGTTTTTCTTGCCGCAGATGTCAAGTGCCCCCCTAAAAGGGGGGCCAAAATTTAGATATATATAAAAATACATGCACCAATATAAACTTTACCTTCATCTACAAGCAAATACACCATATAAGTTGTATAAATCAGAGAAGGAAAGAAGTTCCAGCAAAAAAAGGGGGATGGTGGGTGGGTAACCTGGACTGCAACTGTGAATACACTCCAACATCTACATTTATGGTAAGTGTACACAACTGTACTATGTTCTTCGTGTTTCACTGTTGCAGTCATTACATTTAGGTAGAGTCCCAAAGCTATGGTTGGGAGGCTGGATCTAAACAGCATTAGGAGCAGCTATGAGGCCCTGCAGTGGCAAAGCCTGCCCTGGATTTAGAGTAGGGTGGCAGATGATGGTGCTTTCTAAAGGTGTGCACTGAACTCCAAATAGCAGCCTCTAAAATGTCTTTGGTTGGTACTCCCCTGAGAAAGGCTGCTGAAGTGGCTGCAGCTCTGGTTGAATGTGGCCTAATGCCCTTAGGCACTGGCTTGCCATGGTGTAAATAGCAGAAACGAATACAGTGGCCTATCCACTGAGATAGTCTGCTTTGAGATAACCTTTCCTTGTGATCCTGCAGCATACGCCACTAGTAATTGCTCTGTTTTCCTGAAAACTTTTAGTTATGTACTTACCATAACGACAGATGTATGTGATCCATCTCGCCTACATTCATGACTGATGGGCTCTGAGCCGAGAATCGGCTCCGACTCGGCCAATACACTAGCACGAAGTCTCTTACTGGCTGGGCCAACTCCCTTATCCCAGGATGCACCACGCCCAAACCCCCAGATCTTGTTTGCCCCACCACCACTCACGTGGAGCACTCCAAATGTACAATAGTGTTTCCTCCAGATCCAACAGGTAGGGGGAAGGAGAGCGGGTACGTAAAAATGTAGGCGAGATGGATCACGTACATCTATCGTTATGGTAAGTACATAACTAAAAGATGTAATGCGATCCTATCTCGCCTACATTCATGACTGATGGGACAGCGTCCCTAGCACCTAGATCCTGTGAGGCTCACTGGAAAGCACTCCTGAGCACTGTGGAACCAAAGGACGCCCGACCTCTAGAGGCCACATCCAGTTTGTAATGAGAAATAAAAGTATGTGGAGAAGCCCAAGTGGCCGCTGCACATATCTCATCCACAGACAGTCTGGCGTAAAAGGCCACTGAAGTTGCCATAGCCCTAGTAGAATGCGCTCTAATTGGAAATGGAAGGTCCCTTCCTGTTGATGCATAAATAAAACAAACACAATCCCTAATCCACCTAGCAATAGTGGACTTGGTTACTGGTTTGCCAATCCTGTTGTCTGCAAAGGCCACGAACAACTGGTCTGACTTCCTCTTCTGCTGTATCCTATCCAAGTAAAACTTCAGTTGTCTATGCATATCCAACTGATGAAGTCTGTATTCTGCCTTCTTGGAAAATTTTGGAAAGAAAACTGGTAGCTCTATAGATTGATGCAGACAAAGAGTAGAAGAAACCTTCGGAAGAAATGACGGATTTAGTCTTAGAGACACTATCCTTGTGAAAGATCAGATAAGGGGGTTTAACAGAGGGCTTGAAGCTCCGAAACTCTTCTGGCTGAAGTAATAGCTACCAAGAAGGCAGTCTTCCAAGATAAGAACTTTTGCTCAGAAGTGGCCGCCGGCTCGAAGGGATGAGACGTCAAGGCTCCTAAAACTACATTCAAATCCCATGGCAAAACAGGTTGCGACACCAGTAGGCGAAGCAACCAAGCTCCCTTAAGAAAGGCCTTACACAACTTATGACTCATGAGTGAAGGCTCAAAGGCAACGAGATTAGAAATCGCTGCCAATTGGACTTTAAGCGTGGAGACAGCAGAACCCTGTTTAAAAAGAGTTGCCAAAAAATCTAATACTGCAGACACCGGAGCAGTCAGAGGGTCAAGGTTGTGCCGCTGGGCCCAAATGGCAAACCTTTTCCATTTATTAGAATATATCTCCTTAGTGGAAGCTCTGTGAGAAGACAGGATCCGGACCACCTCAGGCGAAAGGATATGCTGTCTGACTAAGGTCGGAAGTGGAGCAGCCAAGCCGTTAGCTTGAGAGTTCGCAGTGATGGATGAACCTGACCAAAGAGTCAGGAGGTCTGGAACTGGGTCCAGAATCCAAGGATCCTTCACTGCATACTTCCGAAGGAAAGGAAACCAAACTTGGCTGGGCCAGTGTGGTGCAATCAAAATCATGTTGCTTCCCAAGCAGATCGCCTTCTGAATCACCTTTGGTAGTAGTGGGACCAGAGGGAAGGCGTAGAGCAGACCGGGGGGCCAACTGTGGACTAGAACGTCCCTGGGCGACTCCCACTGGGGGGAATCAGGGAGAAGAAATTGCTGCACTTCGCGTTCCAGGGGCTGGCGAGGAGGTCACAACAGGGAAGACCCCACTTGGAGAAGATCCGAGCCGCTACTCGGTCGTTCAGCGACCACTCGTGAGGCATCAGAATAACTCTGCTCAGCCTGTCTGCTATCACATTGGACTTCCCCGGAATGTGCGTTGCCACTAGAAATCTCTGGGAAGCAATCGCCCAGTTCCAAACTCTCATGGCTTCTCTGCAAAGAGGATAAGACCTTGTTCCTCCCTGCTTGTTCAGGTACCATACTACCGCCATATTGTCTGAGAAGATTGCTATGGTACCCTTGAGAAGAGAGCTGTGAAGTGCCTGCAACACTAGAAGCACTGCCCTCCCTCATTTCCAGGACATTGATATGCAAGTGGGTTTCGTGATCTTGTCACGTGCCTTGAACCGTCCTGTCCAGAAAATGCCCACCCACCCTATTTGGGAGGCATCCGTGGTCACTGTGGCAATGGGGGAGGGGGGCAGAAGAGTCGCCCCTGGTTCAGGTTGGGGGAGAGGCACCACCAATGAAGATCTCGCCAGCAGGTTTCTGTAATGAGAATCGGGTAAGACAAGGGCAGATCTTGGTACGACCACTGGGTCGACAGGAGCCATTGGAGAATTCGCATGTGCAATCTTGCCAGAGGGACCAGAAGAATGGCGGCCGCCATCGACCCCAAAAGCTGAAGGACCATCCTAGCAGGAGCTTTGCTTTGGGGTAGTAAGGCTAGGACTTGGTCCTGTAGTATCTTTATCCTCTCTGATGGAAGAAATGCTCGCATCTCGACAGTCTAGCTCTGCGCCTATAAAGGCAACACGCTGTGATGGCAGCAATACAGACTTTTCCCAGTTGAATGTCCCAATTCGATGGCAGCACTCACGGCTTGAATAAGAAGATGCCTGGTGGGGGCGGTGAGGAGCCAGTCGTCTAGATACAGAAACACCTGGAATCCCAGACATCTCAGGTGAGCCGTCACCACTGCCAGACATTTGGTAAACACCCTGGGGGCTGTGGTGAGACCAAAGGGCAGGGCTCGGAAAGTACAGTTTTGTACCTACCATAAATGTAGATGTTCGAAGATCCACATTGCTGCAGTCCTAACACTTGGGTAGTCCGCTGTCCCAGTCGGCCCGAATATCAAAGTATAAGGCTGACGTCGGTCAAGGCGCATTATTCTGACGTCAGGACGTCAGGGTACAAATGCGCATGACCGACGTCATATCCTCAGTCTTTTCTTGCCCCAGATGTCAGAAGACCCTAAAAGATAAGGCCAAAACCAAAACACCAAACACTCCTGTACCAAATATATGTACAATATATACAAATTTACAAAAGTACAACCCCACCCACACAACCACCCCTAAACACAGAGGGGAAGGAGGGAGGGTAAATTGGACTGCAGCAATGTGGATCTTCGAACATCTACATTTATGGTAGGTACAAAACTGTACTATGTTCTTCATCTCACATTGCTGCAGTCCTAACACTTGGGTAGAATCCCAAAGCAGAGGTAAGGGAGGCTGGCAAATCATAAAGAAGCAGGAGCTGTCAACATGCCCTGCAAAATAGCCGTGGCAAAACCAGCCCTAGATTTAGAGTAGAGAGGAAGGTGGTAATGCTTAGAGAAAGTATGCACTGAACTCCAAGTAGCTGCCTCCAAAATATCCTTAGTTGCCACCCCTTAGAAATGCTGTTGAAGTGGCAGTAGCCCTAGTGGAATGAGGCCTAATCCCAGCTGGAATCTCCTTGCCATGATGGGAATAACAAAATGCAATGCAAAACCCAATCCACTTAGAAATAGTTTGTTTTGACACAGGCTTGCCCTGAGAACTCAAAGCAAAAGAAACAAACAACTGCTGAGACTGCCTAAAATCCTTAGTCCTGCTTAAATAATAACGCAACTGCCTGTGTACATCTAAAGTGTGCAAAATCTTTTCCCCCTTATTTTGGGGATCTGCATAAAAAGTAGGCAAATGAATAGTTTGGTTTAAAGCCACACTAGAGACCACCTTAGGCATAAAGGAAGGATTAGTACGTAATGATATCCTATCCTTATGGAAAATCAAAAAAGGGTCAACCGCCATAAGGGCCTGCAATTCAGAAACCCTTCTTGCAGAAGTAATGGCCAACAAAAAGCAGTCTTCCATGACAAGTATTTCAATTCAGCCGTAGCCGAGGCTCAAAAGGTTGTAGAGTAAGTTTCTCCAACACAAAATTGAGGTCCCAAGCAGGAGTAGGAGCTCTCATTGGGGGTCTTATATTCTTTGCCCCTCTAAGAAATTGCTTGAACAAAGGATGAGAAAACAATGGTGGATCACAATCATAGTGAGCTGAAATTGCTGCAGCATGAATCTTAATGGAAGAGAAAGACAAACCTTTGTCCAATAACTCAGTAAGATATTGAAGAGCCACACTCAAATTAGGCTCAGAAACCTCCAAATCCTTTGCTGCACTCCAAAATAAAAATCTCTTCCATTTTTCTGTACACTTTCCTTGTACTAGGTCTTCTGGCTTCCATAATCACATTCAAAACTTGTTGAGGAAGTTGAGACCTGCTGTGGTTCAAAACAGAATATGCCAGGCTGTTAGATGAAGAGAGTGAAGCTTGACATTGAGTAGATGACCGTCCCTCTGAGACAATAGGTGTGGAATCAAAGGTAAAGGCCATGGAGGCTTCCTTACCAGACTCCTCAGTAATGGGTACCAGTGTTGCCAAGGCCAATCTGGAGCTATTAAAATCATCCTTGGCTTGTCTTGTCTGACCTTTAGGAGTACCTTTGGGAGGAGAGGCAGAGGTGGAAAGGCATACACATGAAGATTTTTCCAACTGAAAGAAAGAGCATCCACTTTCCAAGCTGTGTGATGAAACCTTTTCATGCAAAACTTTGGCAGCTGGTGGTTTAGTGGAGAAGCGAACAGATCTATGTCTGGAGTTCCCCATGACACTGTCAATTTCGAAATACATGAAGATCCAGTTTCCAGTCGTGGGGATCCATGATTTGCCTGCTTAACACATCTGCTAAGGAGTTCTGTGCTGCCGGCAGAAACCTTGCCTGAAGATTTAGTTGCAAGCTGAGCGCAGTCTCCCACAAAATCATTGCTTGCCTGCATAGAGGATAAGAATGTGTTCTCTCTTCGTTGTTGATGTACCACATGACAGTTGTGTTGTCTGTTAGAATCAACACCTGCCCTGGAAGAAGTAACTCCTTGAAAGCCATTAATGCAAACTGGACTGCTAACATCTCCTTCATGTTGATATGTAGATGCTGTAGTCTGCCAGGCCACTTGTCTTGTATCCACTTTCCATTCAGATGAGCTCCCCAAGCTATGTCTGAGGCATCTGTCGTTAGAATCTGACTCGCCTCTGGCGGGTCACAGAGAGTCCCTTGTTTAGGTGACATTCCTGAGCCCACCACAAAAATTCCTTTTGAATGCAAGGTATTATTTGAATGACAGTGTCCAAATCCTGGCAGTGCTGTGTCCATACATTTTTGAGATACCATTGCAGCTTCCTCATATGCAGTTTGGCATTGGGAAGCACCAGAATACAAGATGCCATGAACCCTAAGGCTTGAAGGACTGTCCTTGCAGTCAGCCCGGACTGAAGAGATAGTTGATGGAAGTAAAGGGAAAGATTCTTTTGTTTGTCCGGGGTTAAAAAGGCCATCTGGGTTGCTGTATTCAGTCTCACACCCAGAAAGCACATGTCTTGAGAGGGTACTAGACTGGACTTTATTTCGTTCACAGAATACCCCAGGCATCTTAGCACTGCTATCACATATTCCAAATGCTGAAAAAGGTCTTCCTTTTCTTGAGCCAGAATCAGGCAGTCGTCCAAGTAAGGATAGATTTGTATTCCTTTTAGCCTGAAGTAAGCTATCACTGGAGCCAGAACTTTTGTGAATACTCTGGGCGCAGTAGATAAGCCAAAGGGCAATGCAGAGAACTGATAATGGGAATTCCCACCTCAAACACAGATACTTCCTGCAACTTAGTCTGATAGGCACATGAAGGTAAGCCTCCTTGAGATCTAAAGTTACCATCCAGTGATCTTTTCCCAGCAGAGGTAAAAGCTGTTGTAACGTCAACATTTTGAACTTGGGAATGTCCAGATAAGTGTTGAGGATAGATAAATCCAAAATTGGTCTCCACGTGTTCCCCTTTTTTGGTACTAGGAACAGGCGAGAATAAAATCCTAGGCCCCTTTCTGGCACAGGAACCGGCTGAATGGCCCCTATTTGGAGTAACAGAGAAATTTGCTTGTGAGCCTCTTTTCTTTGTAGAGGAGGAATGTCTGGCATGCCTTTGAAAGGAGGCAAGGTATGGAAATAAAACCTGTAACCGTGGTGAATGATATCCAATACCCATCTGTCTTGGGTAATTAAACTCCAATTTTCTTTGAAAAGTGCCAGCCTTCCTCCCAAAGGTGCTGCCAGACGAGAAGGCTCTGGCAGCTGAAAAGGCAGGTCATTGGGTCTGTTTACGAAAGGACTGACCCCTGCCCTCACCAGAAGACTGAGCAGGTGAACTCCCTGTTCTAGGCCTAAAAGAACCTTGAGTTCTGCCCCTACCACATCTAGACCTACCCCTAGACTGGGAATCATAAGAAGGATATGTCCACCCCTTAGTAGGCCAATTTCTACTAAACTTCGGAGGCTGAACCTGCAAAAAATCTTTAACAGTCTGCATAGACTTAGCCTTGTCCTCCATTTTCTTTAAAACTGCTTCCACAGGCGAACCAAACAACACATCAGATTGTAACGGAGCATCTAAAATCCTTGTCTTAACATGCTCAGCCAAATTCTGATCCCTCAGCCAGGCGTGCCTGCGAAGAACAGAACCAGTGGCAGCCACCCTCGAAGAGGCCTGTACAGCATCAAAACCACATTGCAAAGAATGCTTACCCACCTGTTCAGAAACATGAACTAAATCCTGCAACTCTTTACACTCAATACCTTCCGCCAGAGCATCCACCTTAGACTTCAATTGTGAAAGGAGATAATTTTGGTATTTTAACATGTGGAACTGGCAATTCAAAGCCCTCATGGCTAAAGTGGAAGAAGTATACACCTTCTTTCCCCATCTATCCAAAGCCCTTGCCTCTTTATCAGGAGGAACAGGATTTTTAACAACAGAAGCCTTAACACCTTTAGGCCCCTGAGAAACAGTTTCTGGGTCTGCCCTAGGACTCTTAAAAGATACTTATGAGCTTCAGGCACCCTATAATACCTATCCGGTTTAACTGGGGCAGGAGGCAAAGAATCAGGGTTCAGGGAAGCCTCTGCAAAAACATCTTCCACCACATCCAGAACAGGAGGTATAGCTAAAGGCCTATGCTGGGGTAGAAACAAAATTCCCTAAGCCTTTTCCTGGAATCAGAGAAATCTTGACCTTCCCATTTAAAATGCTCCCTCATGGAATGAAGAGTCTCTGAAAAAGAAAAATCCTCAGGAGGAGAAGCCGAAGGAGTAGAATCATCTACATCAGAATCAGAATAAGGAGGATACTCCTGTAAGTCTTCAGCCGAAGACTCAGAAGCCTCTGAACACTGCTCAAAACTCTCAAGCTCAGGTTCCACCCTAGGCCTCTTATCAGGAGGGGGCATAGAACCTCTAATCATAGTAATCAAATCTTCTGCCATTTTAAGCATATGTTTCTTAGGCAGAGACCCTGAAGAACAAGGAGAGACACCCACTGAAGTTAAACCTGGCCTGCCTCTCGAAGAAGCCTTGGAAACAGAAGGGGAGGGCCTAACCACCTTAGGAAGGGAGGAGAGAACAGCTACCTGAGAAGCCCCTTCAGCCTGGCCTACCTCCTGAGAGGACACATCTTGTAACAGTAAAGTCTCTCCCTGAGACTCCAAAGAAACTTCTGGCAGAACCTCCGGCTCCACCGAGCCCTCTAAAGAACCGACGTCCGGTTAAATACTGAGGCAAGAAAAAACCAAAATATTCCCCAACGGGGTACTTAGCCAACTTTGATTCGGTCTGAAACTCCGACTTCAGAAAATTTCAGAACGCCAACCTGCACTCGCAATACTGCTTCTGCATCGGACCATGCGGCAAAAAAGACTGAGGATATGACGTCGGTCATGCGCATTTGTACCCTGACGTCCTGACGTCAGAATAATGCGCCTTGACCGACGTCAGCCTTATACTTTGGTATTCGGGCCGACTGGGACAGCGGACTACCCAAGTGTTAGGACTGCAGCAATGTGAGATGAAGAACATCGGGAAGTGACTGGCTCCTAGGCGGGAGCGTCCTGGATGCCCGGTTTATCTTGATGTGATAAATAGGTGTCCTTGAGATCGATGGAGCACATCCATACTCCTTTTTCCAGCAATGGGAAAATGGATTGACACAGGATCATCCAGAACTTGGACTTCTTTACGAAGCGGTTTAGGTGGCTGAGGTCCAGAATGGGTCTCAAGTCCCCTGTTCTTTTCGGCACCAAAAATAACTGAGTAAGTTCCTAATCCGGTCTGGTCTGCAGGGACTGGCTGGATGACTCCCTTTCCGAGCAGCTTTGCGACCTCTATGGCTGCTTGATCCCGCTGACTGGGTGGCACGTCCGGGATTTTCCTTGAGGGTGGAGGGGGACGGATAAAGGGAATGGTGTAACCTCCGGTGATGATACGAAGTACCCACTGATCCTGAGTGATGGAACCCCAGGCTCTTGGATGCATCGAGAATCGACCCCCGACTGGCTCCGGAGACACACAGTCTGGCAGTCCCTCAGGGACGCTGGACGGAGAAACCACAAAAGGATTCGTGGTCTCCTGAGTTGCGGGGGCCTCCGCCGCCTCTGGGGCGACGTCTTCCAGAATAATCCCCCCCCCCTCTGCCTCTGGGGGGGTCACTCTGATGGGCAGGGAAAGACTTTTGGGACTTTCTGAACCACATCTTTCCTCCCCTCTGAGCCTTGGGGTAAGATCTCGAGGGAAGCGAAAAACGGGCCCCAACGGCAGACAAAGTCTTACCCTCCTACTCACATCTAGTGTGTGTGTCTTTCACCTTGGGTCCAAAGAGAGAGGACCTATCGAATGAAGCGTCTGTGAAGGAAGACTTGAACGCCTCCGCAAAGTGACAAGCGCATCCAGGCTTGCCTCCTAAGGGCTATGCCCGAACTCGCTGCCCTACCCGCCCTTTCAGCTGCATACGATAAGAGCCTCATGGACGAGTTAACAATGGACAAAAGGGTAGACAGCTGGGCGTTGACAAACAGCATCAACGCCTCAGGCACGTTACCCGACAAGGGTATCTCCCAACTCCTTTATTAGATCCCTTTGGAGCCTCGTAAAATGACAAATAATTGAGCAACCGCAGGGTAAAGGTCGCTGACATCAGGGTACGGCGTCCCATACCTATCCCATGCTCCTGGACTCCTTGTTAGGAGGATGGATAGAAGTAGATGCCTCTGCCACATCTTGCTGGGTGGCAGACGCCACCACCATAGCATCAACCGGAACTCCCTTGGTTAGAAACTCCTTGCCAGGGGGTGCGGATAAAAACTTGTTGGGGCGAGAAGTAACTGGCTCCACAGAATCAGGGTGTTCCCACACCCTTCGACAAATAAGGTCCAGTAACTCATCGAAGGGTGGAGACGCACAGGAGGCGGAGGGTTGGGCTCCAAAGGCCTTGAGGAAGACGGACTCCTCCGCGGAAGGGGTTTTGGATGGCCAGTTGCCCCTCTGTCTCAAGATCTCCAGGATATCGGAGAACGAGACATAGTCAGAAGAAGACTTGGGGGACCCCTCCGCATCATCGAGGTCGGTGTCCAAGGTGAGAGACTCATCTGGGGAGTCTATGTGCTTCCTCTTGCACAATTTTTTCCTGGGGGGGCTCCTCAGGCACGAACTCTGAAAGCTCCTCTGAAAAAAGGGGACCACACAAGGAGGAATTGTCATGCCTAGGAGCTGCACTGTCCAAAGACAAGGGGGCACCAGAAGCTCTAGCCGTGTCTAGGGAAAGAGACGCAGATTCGGGTGAACTCACTAGAGACTTGGCCAGCGCACTCCTCATAGCCTCGAAGGCGGGCCCACCAGAATCTGAGGAGGGGCCCGTCCCAGAGACCATGACCGGTGTCGGGGTTCCCCTAGCCGAGGGGCCAAGAGGGAGACTCTGGGCCGAAACCAGAAGACCAGAGTCCCCTTGGGCCCGGCTGAGGACACCAGAGAACCGAAACCTCTGGAAGGCACAGAAAGGGGTGGAGCTGAAGACTGTGCCGACAGACTAGCAGTGGGTCTCGGGACCGCCTCAAGGACTTCACCCGACTCTACGAACTCAGACACCAAGGTTGTCGGAGGAGGAAGAAACTGTATCTAAGGGGCTGGCTCCAGGGCCAGAGCCGAAAATAATTTGGATAAGACAGGTGACTGGAGGTGCCTCTGGACCACCCTATCTACATCCGAGTCTGAGAGCCTGGAGGACCTGGAGGAAACAGAAGGGGGCCGAGAGACTTTTTCTATCAGCTCCGAAGCCAGGCTAGGAGGCCGGCTCCGAATCGGCTCCAGAAGTATCGGGGCCAAAGGAGACTCTACCAGAACAGAGACTTCTTTCGGCACCGACTGTTCAGGAGCAGACGAAACCGACCCCAGAGCAGAAACACTCTCCAGCGGCTCCGACACCAATGGAACTGACGGAGACCTCGATTTAGACCCTCTATCCTGCAGCTCCGAAATCAGTGGAGCCGAGGAAGGGGACACAGATTTATACCTTTTTTGCAGGCGGCTCCGACGAACTTGGAGCCGAAGACTTCTTTAGCCTCGATTTCGACGAGGTAGAAGCCAAAGCTTTCTCGAAGACTGGTTTTATGAGACCCTTCAGGATGAGCTTATTTTTTCTCTCGTGTAGGACACGAGAGGAGAAGGCATGGCAAACACTGCAAGACTCTTGCAAGTGTTTAGCCCCTAAACAATAAACACAGATGGCGTGGCCATCTGTCAACGACATCTTATAACTACATTTCAAACATTTTTTAAAGCCCGATGGCTTTTGCTCCTTTTCTTTGCCAGACATACCTACCGTCGACACACTCAAAACACACAAGGAAGGAGGGGGGGGGAGCTCTAACAAACGCTCTAAGAGATAGGGCAAAGGCTCTCTAACTCAAACGGGCCTAGCCCGCCAAACAGAAAGGATTACCACAACAATTCAAAAGTACAAACACAATCAACCACAAATGAACTAACAACCAGATAGCTATTAAAATAGCTGAGTATAAATTCTAAGCCGTCAAAAAAGTGACCAAAAGGCCAAAAAAGGAAGGGTACTTAGCCACAGCCAAGTAGAGACCACGTCGTTACTCTAGGAGCGGCAAACAAGATCTGGGGGTTTGGGCGTGGTGCATCCTGGGATAAGGGAGTTGGCTCAGCCAATGAGAGACTTAGTGCTAGTGCATCGGCCGAGTCTGAGCCGAGAGCCCATCAGTCATGAATGTAGGAGAGATAGGATCGCATTACATCTTTGGTTCTGTCCAAGTAGAATCCAAGTTGTCTGTGTACGTCCAAAGAATGCAGAATTCTCTCCCCCTTGTTCTGTGGATTTGGATAAAAGATTGGCAGATGAATAGTTTCGTTAAGAGCCACACTGGACACCACCTTAGGCATAAATGTTGGGTTTGTTCTCAGAGAGACCCTGTCTGGATAAAAAATTATTAAAGGTTCCACAGCCATGAGTGCCTGTAGCTCTGATACTAGTCTTGCAGAAGTTATTGCTAGAAGCAGAGCTGTTTTCAAAGATAAACTTTATATCAGCAATAGCAGCCGACTCATCAAAAGGAGGCAGGGTGAGTTTTTCCAAGACATTGTTGAAGTCCCATGCAGGTATTGGTGATCTCCTTGGAGGCCTTAAATTTTTGGCACCTCAGAGGTACTGCTTTAATAAAAGGATAAGAAAAGACTGGTGGCTCTGTATTGTAATGAGCTGAAATGGCAGAGGTGTGAATTTTAATTGATGAAAAAGATAGGCCTTTGTCCAGCATCTAAGTATTGTAAAATCTGAGGAATATTTGGTACAGCTGTATCAGTTCCTTGTGCCTGGTTCCAAGCACAGAATCTCTTCCATTTTCCAGCATAAGCTTTTCTAGTACTAGGCCTTGTGGTGCTGCTTTAAGGTTGTCGCCTCACACAAAGACGTTGTCCTACTCGATTCTCAGCTAGAGCGTCTTGTGTGTGGAGACGTGCGTGAATGGGCATACCTTCGTTGAAGGTTGTGCGTCAGGGCTGGCAACTCAGCATGTAAAAATCTGCCAATTAGCGGACCGGAGTTCTGCTGTGGCGACCCCTAACCGGGAAAAGCCGAAAGACACAACAACATTTTCTAGTACTAGGCCTTCTGACTTCTAAAATGACATCCATCACAGCTTTACTGAGATGTGTGTTTTGTTTGACTACATTATCCGCCATGCTGCCAGGTTTAAAGTCCAGAGGTGGCTGTGCAGGATCTGATGGTTTTGCTGGGACAGTAGCAGAGGTATTTGAGGTAAGGTCCAAGCTGGGAGTTGAGACAAGTTCCTCAGGATTGAATACCAGTACTGCCGGGGCCAGTCTGGGGCAATCAGTATCATCTTTGGCTTCTCCTGTCTTACCTTTAGGAGTACCTTGGGGAGGAGAGGCAGTGGAGGAAAGGCATATACAGATAGGGTTTTCCAGATGAAAAACAGGGCATCCACTTTCCATGTTTGTCTGTGATAAGTCCTTGTGCAGAATCTTTTTAGTTGGTAGTTGTGAGGGGAGGCAAATAGATCTATGTCTGGGCATCCCCATTTCCTTGTTATCATGCTGAAGACTTGTGGATCCAGCCGCCACTCATGGGGATCCATGAGGTTTCTGCTTAGTTCATCTGCCAGAGTATTTTCCTTTCGTGCCAGGAACTGTGCCTACAGATGTACTTGATAAGTCAACGCTGTGTCGCACAGTCATGGCTAGTCTGCAAAGGGGGTAAGAATGTGTGCCCCCCTGCTTGATTATATACCACATGACTGTGGTGTTGTCTGTCTTGATCAGTAGTTGTCCCGGATGAAGTAGGTCCTTGAAGGCTGTCAGGGCATTTTGAACAGCTAGCATCTCTTTTTGATTGATGCATAGATGCATTTGGTTTGAGGACCATGTGCCCTGAATGCATCTTCCTGCCATGTGGGCCACCCAGGCATACTCTGATGCATCCGTTGTTAGTGTCTGCCTGGCTGGGGGTAATGTGAACGGCTGTCGCTTGTTCTGGTGACAAGCCTTCGCCCATCGAAACTCAGGGAATGAGAGTAATCATTGTTTCTAGGCTGTGGCAATGTTGAGTCCAAACACTTTTTAGGTACCATTGAAGTTTACTCATGTGCAGTCTTGCGTATGGAATTAGGATGCAGGATGCAATGAAGCCCAAAGCCTGCAGAATTTTTCTTGCAGATAACTGGGCCTTTATTGCCAACATTATGAAATAGGTAGTCAGTTGCCTTTGTCTGGCGTGAGATAAGCCATCTGGGCAGTTGTATTTAAGCTTGCACCCAGGAATATCTCTCGAGAGGGCACTAGTTTTTATTTCTTTTCATTGACTGTGTACCCTAGGCATGTAAGAAGTCTTTCCACAAAAGCCAGATGCTGTCGAAGAATGTCCTTGTGCTCTGCTTGAATTAGACAGTCATCAAAGTAAGGATATATTTGTATTCCTCTGTCTGCAAAATGCAATTACTGGTGCCAGGCACTTTGTAAAGACCCTGGGCGCAGTAGATAAGCCAAAGAGCAGTGCAGAGAATTGGTAATGCATTGAGCCAGCCTCGAATCTGAAGTATCTTCTGCATGATTGTCTGATTGGGACATGCAGGTATGCCTCCTTTAGGTCTAAAGTCACCAGCCACGCATTCTTGCCCAGCATGGGCAGAAGCTGCTGCAAAGTCAACATTATGAATTTTGGTATATCCAAGAATGTGATCAGAATTGATAGGTCCATTATTGGTCTCCAGGCCTTGTCCTTTCTGGTTACCAAGAACGGTCTTGAGTAAAATCCTTGTCCCTGTTCTTGCTCTGGTACTTGTTGAATGGCCCCCATGTCCATGAGGGATGAGACTTGTTTTTGTGCCTCTGCCCATTGATTTTTTGGCAGATCTGGCCAGCTGTTTGTCTTTCGCAAGGTATTGAACTGGAACTTGTAGCCCTGTGACACTATTTAGAACCCACTTGTCCTGGGTTATAATGTGCCAATTTTGAGAAAAAAGTGCTAGTTTTCCCCCTAAGGGTGCTGCCAGGAGATAAGTGATTGGTGCAGGCAGGGGAAGTCATTGGGACGGTTTCCTGTATGGTTGTGATTGGTCTTCTCCAACTTTGGAGGTAGAAGCATGCCACTGCTTTGACCTGTATGAACACTGCGCCTGGGATCTGCCTCTAGGGAGTTTGGATCTGCCCCTTTGAGGTCTGTCTGACACAGGAAAGGACCAATTCTTTGTAGGCCAATGTCTACTAAACCTAGGTGGCTGTACTTGTAAAAAATCTTTGAGAGTTTGCATATATTTAGCTTTGTCCTCCATTTTCTTTAACACCTCTTCTGCCTTACCACCAAACAAGGTATCATGCTGTTAAGGTGCATCTAATAACTTAACTTTGACATGATCAGGCAGATTTTGTTCCTTTAATCAAACATGCCTCCTAATGACAGAACCCATAACTGCGGCCCTGCAGGCCTCCAAAGAATCAAAAAGTAAATTTTTGTACCTACCATAAATGTAGATGTTCGAGTGTTCACACTGCTGCAGTCATTACACTTGGGTTATCCTGCAGTCAGGCGGTCCCACAGTCGGCCAGAGTTCCAAAGTCTTGGTCCAGCGTCGGTTGCTGTCGCTTCTTCCCTGATGTCAGTGCAACAGGGGTATACAAGACGCACCAGACGCCATTTTCTTCAGTTTTTCTTGCCCCAGATGTCAGGTGCCCCCAAGAAGGAAGGCAATACATATTGCTAATCAAAAATATACATATAAAATAAAAACAATAGCTTCAGTTACCAGCAAATACACCCCAAAGGTTGTATAGGATAGAAAGGTATAGATAAGTCCAGCTAGTTCAGAGGGGATGGAGGGAGGGTAACCTGGACTGCAGCAGTGTGAACACTCGAACATCTACATTTATGGTAGGTACAAAACTGTACTATGTTCGTGTTACACTGCTGCAGTCATTACACTTGGGTAGAATCCCAAAGCTGAGGATGGGTGGCTGGTCTATAAAGAGTTAGGCTTGGCTATGAGGCCCTGCAGAACTGCAGTGGCAAAGCCTGCTCTAGATTTAGAGTAAAGAGGCAGGTGGTAATGCTTGGTAAAGGTGTGCATTGAACTCCAAGTTGCAGCCTCCAAAATTTCCTTGGTAGGTACTCCTCTGAGAAAGGCTGTTGAAGTGGCTGTTGCCCTGGTGGAATGTGGCCTGTTATTTGGGACCGATTTTCCATGGTGTGTGTAGCAGTACTGAATACAGTGTCCTATCCATTTGGATATAGTCTGCTTTGAGATAGCCTTGCCCTGTGATCCTGCAGCATATGCTACAAACAGTTGCTCAGTTTCCCTGAAAGCCTTTGTTTTATCCAAGCAGAAGCATAGCTGCCTGTGTATGTCCAAAGAATGCAAAGGTTTCTCCCCTTTACTCTGGGGATTTGGATAAAAACTTGGCAAATGGATGGTTTGGTTAAGATCCACACTAGATACCACCTTTGGCATAAAGGTAGGGTTTGTCCTTAAAGATACCCTGTCCTGATGAAAAATTATAAAAGGTTCCACTGCCATTAATGCCTGTAGCTCAGACTCTTCGTGGTGAAGTTACTGCCAGGAGCAGAGCCGTTTACCATGATAAAAACTTTAGATCGGCTGTACTGGCTGGCTCAAAAGGTGGTAAGGTTAGTTTTTCCAAAACGAAGTTGAGGTCCCAAGCTGGTGCTCTTCGGGGCGGTCTTATGTTTTTAGCCCCTCTGAGGTACTGCTTTAGCAAGGGATGAGAGAATAAAGGAGGACCCGTGTTGTAATGTGCTGCAATGGCAGAAGAGTGGATCTTAATTGACGAGAAGGATAGGCCTCTGTCCAGCATCTCAGTTAAGTATTGTAAAATCTGCGGAAAGTTTGGAACAAGAGGGTCAAGTTTTTGAGCCTGGTTCCAAGCGCAGAATCTCTTCCATTTTTCTGAGTAAGCTTTCCTGGTGCCAGGCCTCCTGGTCTCCAAAATGACATCCATAGCAGCTTTAGAGAGAGGTGTTGCCTGTTTGACTAATGTATCTGCCATGCAGCCAGGTTTAGGGTTTTGAGCCGACTGTGCAGGATCTCATTGTTTTGTTGAGTCAGAAGGTGTGGAATTTGAGGCAAAATCCATGGTGGGCCTTGAGCCAGGTTCCTTAAGATAGGGTACCAGTGCTGGTGTGGCCCAGTCTGGAGCAATCAAGATCATCTGTGGTTTTTCTTGTCTGGCTTTTAGGAGTACCTTTGAAAGGAGAGGCAGTGGCGGAAAGGCATAAACTTTTAGGTTTTTCCAGCTGAACAGAAGAGCATCCACTTTCCATGCTTGTTTGTGTTAAGTCCTTGTGCAGAATTTTTATAGTTGGCAATTCAGTGGGGAGGCAGAATGATCTACGTCTGGGCATCCCCATTTTTGCGTTACCACGTTGAAGATTTGTGGATTCAATTTCCATTCATGAGGGTCCATGATATTTCTGCTTAGATCGTCTGCCAGAGTATTTTTCTTTCCTGGCAGGAATTGCGCTTGCAGGTGAACTTGATATGTTAGAGCTGTGTTCCACAAGGTCATGGCTTGCCTGCATAGGGGATAAGTGAGTGCCCCCTTGCTTATGTACCACATTACTGTGGTTTTGTCTGTCTTTAGTAATAATTGTCCTGGATGTAGAAGGTCCTTGAAAGCTGTTAGGGCATTTTTAACAGCCAACATCTCCGATTGATGTGAAGATGCATCTGGTCTGTGGTCCACTTGCCCTGAATGCATTTTCCTGCCATGTGTGCTCCCCCAGGCGTAACCCGAAGCATCAGTTGTTAGAGTTTGCCTGGCTGTGGGTTGGGTAAAAGGCTGACCCCCTTGTTTAGGTGACATGCCTGTGCCCACCATCGAAACTCCTGTTGTAGGCAGGCAATCATTGGTATTACTGCTTCTAAACTAAGAGTGTTGATTCCAAACACTTTTCATGTACCATTGTAATTTCCTCATATGCAGTCTGGCATATGGTATTAGTAGTATGCAGGATGCCATGAATCCCAGGGCCTGCAGAATTTTTCTTGCAGAGAGATGGGACTTTCTTGCCAGTAAATGAAAATATTGAGTTAGCTGAACTTGTAGGTCTGGTGTTAGGCAAGCCATCTGGGCCGTTGTATTTAAGCTGGCACCCAGGAATATAATCTGTTGCGAGGGCAGTAGTTTTGACTTCTTTTCGTTTACTGTGTACCCTAGAGAAATTACAAACCTTTTTACAAACGCCAGATGCTGTAGAAGAGTGTCCTTTGTCTCTGCTTGAATGAGGCAGTCGTCCAGGTATGGATATATTTTAATTCCTTTTTGTCTGCTAAATGCAATTACTGGTGACAGGCACATTGTGAAGACCCTGGGTGCAGCAGATAAGCCAAAGGGCAGTGAAGAGAATTGGTAGTGCATTGTACCAGCTTTGAATCTGAGGTATCTTCTGCAATTTTGTCGGATAGGGACATGCAGGTATGCCTCTGAGGTCCAGAGTAACAAGCCAAGCCTTCTTAACCAGCATGAGTAGAAGCTACTGTAATGTCAACATTTTGAATTTTGGAATATCCAGGTAAGTATTCAGAATTGAAAGGTCTAGTATGGGCCTCCAGGCCTTGTCCTTTCTGGGGACCAGGAAGAGTCTTGAGTAAAATCCTTGTCTTTGTTCCTGTTGTGGTACTTTTTGAATAGCTCTCATGTCCACGAGGGCTGAAATTTGTTTTTGTGCCTCTGCCCATTGATTTTGTGGCAGGTCTGGCATTCCTTTTAACCTTCGTAAAGTATGAAAGTGGAATCTGTAACCGTGAGACAATATTCAGGACCCATTTGTCTTGGGTGATTATTTGCCAGTTTTGAGAAAAAAGTGCTAGTTTTCCCCCTAAGGGGGCTTCCAAAACGGATGTGCTTGGCGTACAAAGGGGAAAGTCATTGTGACCGTTACCTGTAAGGTTGAGACTTGTCAATACCTTTTGGGGTTGAGGTGCCCCACTGTCGCTGTCTGAGCCTTGGGGTTGAGATCTGCCCCTTGGGTGTCTGTCTCTCTGGCCTGTCTGACACTGGAAAGGACCAATTCTTTGTTGGCCAATTTCTGCTAAACCAAGGTGGCTGTACCTGTAAGAAATCCTTAACTGTTTGCATAGACTTAGCTTTATCCTCCACTTTCTTTAACACCTCTTCAGCCTGAACACCACACAAAGTATCATGCTGTAAAAGAGCATCCAATAATTTTGCCTTAACATGATCAGGTAAACTTTGTTCTTTTAACCAAGCATGCCTTTGAATCACAGTACCTGTAACTGCGGCTCTACAAGAGGCCTCTAAAGAATCTAAACCACATTGCAGAGTGTTCAACTGCATGCAATAAATCTTGCATTTCTTTACAATCAGGAGCTTCTGAGCTTGCAAGCATTTTCTGTTTTAACTGAGCCATTAAATATTGTTGGTACTTAAGCATGTGAAACTGGCAATTTAAAGCTCTTACTGCTAAAGTTGCAGAAGTGTATACTTTCTTCCCCCATCTATCCAAAGCTCTGGAATCTGTCAGAGGGTACTGGATTTTTTGCAATGGAAGCCTTAACCCCTTTTGGACCCTGGGAAATAGTTTCTGGATCAGCAGAAGGGTTTGTGTAAAGAAACTTGAGAGTCAGGGACTCAGTAATACCTATCTGGCTTGGCTGGAGCAAGGGGAAGAGAGTCACAAGATAAACTGGATTCAGAGAACACATCATCCACAATATCTAGCACAGGCGGAATAGCCAGGGGCCTGTGCTGAGGCAATAAGAGGAAATCCCCGAGCCTTTTCTTGGATTCTGAGTAATCCTGACTTTCCCAAAGAAAATGCTCCCTCATGTTATGTAAAGTTTCCCCAAAAGAATAATCCTCAGGAGGAGAGGCTGAAGGGATAGATTCTTCAGCATCAGAGTCCTCATAGGGGGGTAGAGAGTATCCCTGGTCGGAAGAGGAATCAGAGGAAATGGAAACCTGATCAGAGGAGTCAGTCTGTATCCTGCCTAGGCCTTTTCTAAGGAGGGGGATGGGAACCCCTGATTAGAGTAATGAGGTCTTCGGCCATTTTGAGCATCTGTTTCTTTAGCATGGAGGACTGCCCAGGAGAATGCTGTACTTGTTTCTTTGTCTTTAATGGTACCTTTGTCTCAACTGTTGTCTTAATGGTAATTTGTGAAGGTCTGAGAACACCCTCAGAAGCAGATGCCTGCTCAGCGGCTCCGGACCCATCTGAGGGATTAGTTTCCATAGGCCCAATACCTTGAGTTTCCAGAGGCCTAGATGTCTCCACGTGGGAGTCGGAAGCGGCCGGTGGCTCTGAGGTAGCGGGTGTCAGGGGCTGCGAAAGCGCCTCACTGAGAACCGGTCACTGGCCTAGAAGAGGTTTTGTCGGTTTTGGACCGCTGATGCCTGTCTTTATCCTTGTCTTTGCGTTTTTTGGGTATTGAGGTCATCAGCTGATCAGACAGCATCATATAATTGAACCTTCGGCCAAAGTAGTGCAAAGCAAAATCAAAACTTCTTTTTATAGTGTGTTTGTTAAATCTAGCACAAAACAGACAACTAGTGACGTCGTGATCAGGGCCTAGGCATGGAATACAGTAAGAGTGGAAGTCCTTATGAGGTATTTGCTTCCCACAAGAAATACAATTAACTTTTTCTGACATCGGTCAGAGGCAAGAAAAAAAGTTTCCCCAACGGGGTACTGAGCTTTATTGAAGACTTCGGATCGGCCGACCGGCACTTGCCAACTGCTTCTGCTTCGGGCACCGCACGGCAAGAAAGACTGAAGAAAATGGAGTCGGGTGCATCTTATATACCCCAGTCGTACTGACGTCAGGGAAGAAGCGACAGCAACAGACGCCGGACCAAGACTTTGGAACTCTGGCAGAGCGCGGGACCGCCTGACGGCAGGATAACCCAAGTGTAATGACTGCAGCAGTGCAACACGAACATCCACAGTGCAAAATCTGCTTTCCAACTTGTTCAGCCGCATGCAATAAATCCTCCATTTCTTGTTTTCTGCACAGTCAGAGATTAACATTTTCTGTTTAAGCAATGCCATGACATGCTGCTGTTATTTGAGCATATGAAACAGACTGTTTAAGGCCCTTATAGCCAAGGTAGCAGATGTGTAAACCTTTTTACCCCATCTATCCAGTGCCCTAGAATCTGTGTCAGAGGGGGTAAGGTTTTGTGCAGCGGAAGCCACAACTCCTTTTGGACCCGGTGAAATAGTTTCTGGGTCTGCAGCAGGGTTTTTAAAAAGGAATTTATCAGAGTCAGGAACCCTGTAATACCAGTCAGGCTTAACAGGAGCAGGAGGTAAGGAGTCAGGGGTCAGACTAGACACCGAAAACACATCTACAATGTCTAACACAGGCTAGAGGCCTGTGTTGAGGTAGTAAAAGGAAATCTCAGAGCCTCTTTTTAGATTCTGAAAAATCTTGGCTCTCCCAGTGGAAAAGCTCCCTCATGGTATGCAAAGTTTCCCCAGAAGAATAGTCCCGCTGGAGGAGAAGCTGAAGGTATAGATTCTTCAGCATCAGAATCCTCATGGGGGGAGGAGAATATTCCTGATCAGAAGAGGAATCGGAGTAAATCGAAACCTGATCTTAAGATTCATAGTCAGTCTCTTGCCTAGGCCTCTTATCAGGAGGGATGGGAACCCCTGATCAAGGTGATAAAGTCTTCAGCCCTTTTGAGCATCTGTTTTTTTGGGCATAGAAGCCTGCCCACTTGGCTCGAGTTTGTTTTAGAAGGTGCTTTAGTCTTTGAAGCTGAAGTCAGTTTAATGTAAAGATGCTTTGGTCTGAATACACCCTCAGAAGCCAGTGCCAGCTCAGCGGCTCCGGACCCATCTGAGGGAATAGTGTCAGAGGCTCCAATACCTTGAGTTTCCAGTGGCATAGCCGACTCCACGTGGGAGTCGGTAGCGGCCTGCAACTCTAAAGTAGCGGGCATCAGGGGCTGGGAAAGTGCCTCACTGAGAACCGGCAACTGGCTTAGGAGAAGCTTAGTCAGTTTTGGGCCTCAGATGTTTATCTCTCTCCTTTACTTTGTTTTTTTTGTGAACTCCGGTAGTTGGATGACTATCAGACGACATTTCTTGATAATTAAACAGGCATCTAAAATAGTTTAAAGCAAAATCATACCTACGTTTAATAGTGCAGACAACCAGAAATGTTGTGATCAGGGCCTAGGCAAGGAATACAGTAAGAGTAAAAGTCCTTATGAGGTATTTGCTTTCCACAAGAAATACAATTACTTACTTTTTTGGACATCGGTCTGGAGCAAGAAAAAAAGCTTCCCCAATGGGGTTACTTAGCTTTATTGAAGACTTCGGATCTGAAACTCTAACACAAAAATCTCAGGAGTCGGCCGACTGGCACTTGCGAACTGCTTCTGCTTCGGGCACCGCGCGGCAAGAAAGACCGAAGAAAATGGTATCGGCTGCTTCTTTTATACCCCTGATGACCTGATGACAGGGAAGGGGCGACAGCAGCCAACTCAGGACCCAAGACTTTGGAATTCAGGCCGACTGAGGGCAACCTGCCAGCAGGATTATCCAAATGTAATGGCTGCAACAGTGAAACACCAAGAACATCAGAAGGGGGAACCAGTGTTGCCTTGGCCAATAGGGAGTCACCAGCACGAATTTTGGCTCATAGTAAGTACTAGGCTATCTGCCCAAGGGCATTTATAAGCCTAGCCAGAGTATGTTGGCTTTCGCCAGCCCCCTTAGTTCCTTGTGCCTCTGACCAGCAGAGCCATTAGTTCCCTGTACCTCTGTCCAGCAAAGCCACTGCAGTGATACCTGGGGTAAATTTTGTTACCCATCCACCCATCAAGGTTTCTCTTGACGAGTGCTAGTGAAGGGCTCTGCCTGATGTTTACTGGAATCTTGTTCCAAAGCATGGGGAGTCTCTGGGTCAGGATCTATACCTCAAGCACATCCTATTTATCATTGTGGTAAGGTTTATATCTTTAGAGCATGTGGCTCTCAGGGAATTTTTTTTTTTTTTTTTTTTTAGGTAGAGCATATCCATCAATTCTGGGTTGGACATGGTCTTGTATGTCAAGCAGAGATCACCTCTGAGTAAGCGGTGTGCAACAGAGTACAGCTAGAGTTTCTTTAGTCGGGTTGCATAGGTCATCTATTTGAGGCCAGTAATCCTCTTGGTGAGGTACTTTTGTGGTCTTTCCAGCTGTTGCAGGCGTCTTATAAGGTACATCCCAAATAGGGAGTTGTGTTCTAAAATGGGTCTAATAAGTGACGAGTAGATAGGTACAATAACCTCCTTTGTTCTGGATGAGAACCCTTTTGAGATTAGGTGGGCCACATAGAAGGATTTTCTAACTATCTTGGCAATATGATTATCAAAGGAGAGATTGCTATCTACTTGGGTCCCCAGATCCCTTCTTACTTTTTCTGTATTTAGGGGACTACCACTTATTTGGTGGTTCGCGGAACCTTTGTTTTTTCCAAAGGGGATGACTATGCACTTTTTGGCATTCAGTTTGAGGCCATGATTTTGACACCAGGTATCCGTCTCAGTGAGACCCTTCTAGAGGGTGGCTGTATCAGCCGGAGAATCAATTATGTCCCCTAGTTTGCAGTTGTTTGCGAACTTGGTCAGCCAAAGTCCTCCTGTGCTTGCCTGTACCTCTGAGAAGTATATACCGAACAGGAGTCCTAGGACTGAGCCCTGGGGGACGCCACTTGTAACCGGTTTAGAGTTGGACCTAGAGTCTGCAACTCAGTGTGGGTTCTGTCCGTGAGCCAATTTGCAACCCATCTCGTGACGCAGGGGTTGATGTTCAGGTTGGTGAGTTTGTCTATAATACCAAAATGGGGAATGGTGTCTAAAGCCTTTGCGAGGTCTAGATAGGCTGTGGACCTCCTTACCCTCATCTAATGCCTTGGTAACTGTCTCAAAGAAGTCCACCAGGTTTAGGAGGCATGATCTGCCCTTAAAGCCAAACTGGGTGGGGTCCAAAGTTTGAAGGTTCCCAATGTCTCTGTTAATGAGTTCCATGATGACGCGCTCCATAGCCTTGTAGACCAGGCTAGTCGGGCTTATAGGGCGACAGTTCCCGGGATCAGTTCTTGCCACACCTTTATGGAGTGGGATAACTGTTGCTGTGCACCACTCTGAGTACGTAGCCTGTAGAGAGGTTGAGTTTGAACAGTGTATTTAGGTGAGGGGTTAGTTCATTTTGGAGCTCTTGTAAGACACAGCCTGGGACACAGTCCGGTCCCACTGAAGCTGTGTTTTTGGCTTTGGATAGGGTTGTTTTAACCTGTGTGTCTGATTGCCAGGGCCTTACATTCTTCTGGTAAGGTTAAGGGCCCTTTAGGGGGTGTGAAGCTTGCACTGAACCTGTCTGCCAAAATGTTGGCAATATCAGTCTGTTCAGTGCATTTTGTGCCATTCTGCACCAACTCAGAGCAGATCTGAGAGTTTCCACTTAGGTTCTTGACATAGCTAAAGAACGCTTTGGGGTTATCTTTGGAGTCCTTGGCAATTCTTCTTTCGAAGGTAGCCTTGGAAGATTTAATGAGGGATTGTAGTTTCTTGCTGATACTGATCAGGGGATGTCTCCTCGTAGGGATTTTGCTCTTATCTGTACTAGTTTCCTCCTATTGTAGAGCCCGTTTGTGTCAGGGGTCCACCAGACTGGTTTCCTTTTCTTGGAGGAGCGAGTCTTGGTTTTACTTGGGATAGCACGATCCATGCATTCCTGCAGATGATCACAGAGTGCCTTTGTATAGGTTTCAGCAGCTTGGACAGCATTGTCCATTGGCGTAGGGGCTGTGAACCTTTCCACCTCGGTCTTAAGCAACGTGAAGTTTGCTTTTGAAAAGTTTTTCTCGGTGGCGGAACGTGATTATCCAGAATGATTAGTCTATGGTCTGATCTAACCAGCGAGGGTTTGACGTCAGGTGTGGAACCCTGGTCGCCCATGTTGGCGATGACCAGGTCCAATATGTTGTTCCCTCTTGGTGGGGGTACTGACCAGCTGATCCAGGAAGTTAGAGTTTATAAATTCTAGGAAGCGTTGGGCAAGGGAGTTAGTACTCTAGTAGTTCTCCCAGTTAATGTTTGGGTAGTTGAAATCATCCAGTATTAGGGTGTTTGGTAGGACCTTCATATTTCCCAGTGCGGAATGAGAGTCCTGCATCATGGAGGGTGACCTGTAGCACGCTACAATTTGGATCGCAGTTTTGCCTGTTAGTTGCACTTGGATGATCTCTGATGCATCATGCTACGCCACTAACCTGGCGGTGTGAGTATCCTTGATGAATATGGATACACCCCCGCATTTGTGTTTCGGTCCGGGTTCTGTGGCCGAAAGGTATGGTATGAGTTATAGCCTGGTAGTGCTGGGGTGCTCTCTGGAGTCTTAAACAAGGTTTCTTTTACAGCACAGATATCTATGTTCTCCATGCTGAGGAGTGCCTCGAGTGCGTGCATTCTGAGGTTTAGACTTCTGGCGTGGAGTAGCATTACCCTCAGATTTTGGTTACTTATGCTATTTACGGTGGTGGGCTTGTCTTTTGAGCCTTGCCTAAAAAAGGCACTATGGGGTCCGCAAGAGCCTTTGCCAGTATTCGAAAGCCTAAGGGTGACAGGTGCAAGCTATCTCTTGCGAAGCAACGTGGCTTGTCGAGCATGTCTCCCCAGGCAGACAGATACTGGATCCCCTATGAATGACACCAGAAACTAGCCAATTGTTGAAATTGATCATTTTTTCTTTATAATGTGGCATCATTCTTGGTGAGGGTAGGATGCTACTCAGGGTAAGGGTCAGACCTGCCTGGGCTATATGATCAGAGAGCTCTTCCATGTCTCTTTTCAAGTAGTCCAGGGAGGTATGTCTCACGTCATTCACACCAACATGTACAATGACAGACTTGTATTTGTACTTGTTCTGGAGTGACCTGAGTGCTTGTGTTGTGTGGCAGATCCTGGTGCCCGACAGGCAGCTAACTGTAACCTTCTTGCCCAGCCTATTTAGTGGGACATCAGTGTGCCCAACTATAGAGTCACCTATCACTAGTGTGTTGGGTATGTTATTTTGCCTTAAGGGCTGTGATTGCATGGCACACTGATTACGTGAAGTATGTGTTTCATGGTTGGTTATGGAGGTTGCTTGAATGTCTGCTTTGGAGGTCTCGGTTGCTTTTACAGATTTTTACTTAGAGCCTCAGAGTATAGTTTCATGTATTTGTGTGTGTTATTTGCCTGTGTTGGTTTGTTAGGTCTATGTGAGACTGGTGGTGTGTTGCAAGTATTACCCTTCTCCACTTGAGTCAGTTACAGTCTGGGGTTGAGAGAGCTTTGCCTCCAGTCTGGCTGTATAATTTCATCTCTCGCATATATTAGTGTTTGGTGGTAGGAGGAGAGGGTTGTCTGTGTACGAGGCAGTTGTAACATTGCCTCAAGATTGCCTCAAGACTGAAGAATACACCGGAAACTGCCCTTTGGACATGCCTGAATAAGTAGAGTGAGCAGTTTTTCTGATTGACGGGTGTGGACGAATAGAGAGCCTTGTCCTTCTGGACAGTATGAGGGGGGGGCTAATTTTAGGGGTATTTAGTGCTTGTTATGAGTTTTAAGCAAGTGCTGGGCTGTAAAATGAATGGTTTGAGTGCTAAAGTTGAAGGTTTGTACAGTTCCAAAGGAAAAACTAGAGAATAGACTTTGTGGAGTCAGGAATAGTTTAACCCTAGCTAACCGGCGCTGCCCGGCGTGCAAAACCACGCAAATGGGTCAGCTTCCGGTGATTTCTCCTGTCCACCTGGTGAATCTGGGCATACTGGGGCAATGCGGCAACTGCCTAATGTACAGACAATCCTCTACTACCACCCAACACAACCTGCGAGAGATGCACTTACATAGCCAAACTGGAAGCAAAGCTCTCTCCGGCCAAGATTGTGCTAGCCAGTCAAGAGGAGAAGGTTAACACCTGCATCACACCTCAAGCCACTCATAGCCCTTCAAAACCCACACCATCAACACCCACACATAGCAACACTAAACCCACATATGTGGAGGCCCTTAACATAAACTAGCCCAAGCAACAAGGACCAATGAAGCCGAAACGCAAACACCACTCACAACCAAAGTGACACACAGCTCACACCACGTGTGCCACCCAACAGCCCCTAAGGCAAGACAATGTACCCAACACTTCAGTCATAGGTGACTCTATAGTCAGGCACACTGATGTCCCACTCACCAGACTGAACAAGGAGAAAATAACAGTCAGCTGCCTGTCGGGTGCCAGGATCCGCCACATAACGCATGCACTCAAGTCACACCACAAGTACAAATATGACTCTGTCATTGTCCATGCTGAAGTGAATGACTCGAGATGTACCTCCCTGGACTACATGGAGAGACATGGAAGAGCTCTTGGATCATGTGACTCAGGCAGGTATGACCCTAGCCCTGAGTAGTATCCTGCCTTCGCCCAGAATGATACCACAGTACAAAGACAAAATGACTGACTTCAACAATTGGCTAAGCTTCTGGTGTCATTCAAAGGGGATCCAGTATTTGTCTGCCTGGGAAGACATGATCGACAAACCACGATGTTTTGCCAGAGATGGTCTGCACCTGTCACCCCTGGCATTCAGGTTACTGGCTAAAGCTCATGCCACCCCTACAGTGCCTTTTTTTAGGAAAGGTTCAAAGGATAAAACCACCACCGTAACAGATAGAAGCAGGCAAAATCTGAAAGTAATGCTACTCAATGCTAGAAGTCTAAACCTCAAAATGCACTCTCTTGAGGTACTCCTAAAAATGGAGAACATCAATATCTGTGCAGTAACTGAGACCTGGTTCAAGGCTCCAGAGAGCACCCCTGCAATACCAGGCTACAATTCTTACCACACTTTTCGGCCACAAAACCAGGACTGAAACACTAAAGGTGGAGGAGTGTCCATATTCACCAAGGATATTCACACCTCCAGGCTAGTTGCCCAACACAATGCATCTGAAATTCTCCAGGTGCAACTAACACTAGGCAAGACTGCAATCCAAATTGTAGCTTGCTACAGATCCCCCACCATGCCCCCAAGATTCTCTCTACACCTTTCTAAACATACTGGAAAATATTAAGAAACAACCAAACACCCTAATACTGGGTGATTTCAACTACCCTGTCATTAATTGGGAAAACTACTCGGGTACCAACTCCTTTTCCCAACGGTTCTTGGAATTCATAAATTCCAACGCCCTGGATCAACTAATCCATTGTCCCACCAGGGGCTCCAATATCCTAGACCTGGTCATTACCAACATGGGAGATAGATGCTCCACACCAGTGGTCACCCCCTCATTGGTCAGGTCTGACCATAAGCAAATCACCCTTGACTTCCACATCCCACCCCCACCCCCCAGTAAAAACTTCTCCAAACCCAACTTCAATTTACTGAAGTCAGAAGTGACAAACTTCTCAACACCCACGCAGACGGGATCTGGAAGTTCGACTGCAGAATCCTACACTAAGGCACTGTACGAGCACATCCACTCGTGCATGAATCGTGCCATCCCAAATAGAACCAAGATGCTCTTCTCCAAAAATAGGAAGCCAATCTGGTGGTCCCCTGCTATAAAACTATACAGCAGAAGAAAGAAACTGTTGGACTGTGTTAACACAGGAATTGGAGAAACCATGCAATAAGGTGAAGTGACCAGAGATTGGGCAGTTCTGACAGGTGAGAGATGAGATCTGGAACGGGATCCAGGGAGGATATTTGAGATAAGACTTTAGGAAGGGGAACCACACCTACCAAGACCAGAACAGGACAATTCGAATCATGGAACTCTTCAGTCTGTGGGCTTTCTGAAGTACTTGGGAATCAACAGAAGAGGAGGTATGCATACAGAAGACCCGGAGGCCAATCTTGAACAAAAGCATCCCTCTGGGACTGCCCTGCCCCCCCCCCCCCCCCCGGAAATCAGGGCAAAGTATCTGCTGCATTTGTTGTTCACTGGGGATGCAAAAAGATCATAGCAAGGTTGTTCCCAATGAACCAAAATCTAAGATGCCACTGATGAACTGAGACACCACTTATGAGAAGCCAAAATATTCCACTTGCGAGATGTCAAAATACATCTGATAACCAAAAAAGTCCATCTGGACAAGCAATCCTTTTTCAGCAGAGGCCCAGGGAGCGCCACATTGAAGTACACATTAACAGTGAATGCATTTAAGAAATTGTTGCAATTTTTGTACAAATGAGAACATGAACACAAAAATTGTTATACAAGAGAAAATGTAAAGAGTTACAGTGCTATTACACTGACACACTGATACTGACATTACAGTGACATTCTATATTACTTAGAAATCATGAGTAGGAATCAACAGTATAGAAGGATTAGTTAGATGTAGGATACACCATCATCATTGGTTAATACTGCTAAATGGACTAGGATATAATGCAGCATTGGGTCTTCATGTCACTTGTTCCCTTGTTGTGGAGAGGGAAACGGCCATTTGTTAGTGAGGTGGGCTTATAGGGCGTTTTTACACTGTTACGGAGGTTTTGTTTAGAGGCCGCAGTGGTGCAGCAGGTAGCGTCGTCACCTCACTGCAAGAGGTTCTCCCGTTCGATTCGCGGCTGGAGCACCTTCCGTGTTGAGTCTGCATGTCCTCCCCGCAGTCAAGTGGCATTTAACGACAAGCAGGTAGGGGAGTGTGTGAATGGGTGTGCCTTCTTTGAAGGTTGGGCATCAGGCTGGCAACTCGGCACCGTAAAAAATCCACTGCCAATCATTAGCAGACCGGAGTTCTGCTGTGGTGACCCCTAATCGGGAAAAGCCAAAGACATCACTTTACTTACGGAGGTTTTGTTTGTTAGGCTAGTGGGTAGGGAATTCCATACTCTAGCTATATAGGAGTACAGGGATTCTCCTGCGAGGCTTTTGGGACTTCTAATAGTGGTTTGCTTTTGGAGTGTAGAACTCTTACCAATGTACGGTTTAAGCAGATTTAGGGCTGGGTTGTCTGGATTACATACAATCTTATGGGATAGAGTTAGTTGGTTATACAGTAGGAGATGGGGGAATTCAAACCACTGCAGTTGTTTTAGGCCTATTCAATGATATGACTTATAGGGTTGAATTGGTGGCAAACCTGGCAATTTTGTTGTAGCATGCTTCTAATATAAAGCTGCTGAGTTTGTCTGCCAAGACGGACTCCCCAGGTATGTGCGTTGCAAGAAAGCGACTGCAAGAGGCTGCCCATTCCCACACTCGCATGGCCTCTGCACAATGGATACAAACACGCTCCCCGTTGCTTGTTGGTATACCAGACCACTGACCTGTCTATATAAACTGCTACTGATCCTAGAGGAAGACAACCCTGAAAATCTTGCAACAGGAAAAGGACTGCTTCATCTCTAGAATGTTTATAAGCAATTTCTTCTCCAAGGTGGACCACGCACCTTGGATGGTTCTACCTGAAAATGGTCCCACACCCCAACAGGGAAGTGCCTGTGGTCACAGAGACAGTGGGAGGGGGAAAAGAAAATAATCTGCCTCAACTGCAGATCTCTGCAAATGGGAGTCAACAGAATAGGCATGGGCACTGACAGACAGCATGGACCACTGCACTGCTTGCATCCACTGAAGTACCCACATGAAATCATGTTAAAGGGATGAGAATAGCTGCCGACATAGACCTCAAAGCTCTAAGAATGAGGTGCGCCAGAGGCGACAGAACATCCAGTAAGGCCCTGATTTGCTATCTGACCAATTCCACTCTGTGGGAAAGCAATGCTTTAATCTGTGTCACCGTGTTGAGATGGGTCCCAATGAATTCTAGACTCTGCACTGGAGACAGCCTGGACTTCGCTAAAATGATGGTAATCCCTAGCATTTCGAAGGTTTGCAAAGAGGTACTGCATGACACCTACCAGTCAATGCCTCATGAGAGCTGTGAGAAGCCAACTGTCCAGGTAGGGGAAGACCTGAAATCCCTGAAGCCTCAGGTGAGACTGACTGCCAAGCATTTGGTAAAACACCCTGGGGTGTTCCAAAAGAGATGGTCTGGCGGAGATCTGGGGGACCCAACCCCTTCATCAAAATGTGTCCTCCATGAGGAACCCGCATGGGGGAGACGAAGTACCTCCTCTTCCAGAGTCTTTCAAGGTGGCTCTTCTCTAAGAGGCTCAGGAGAGGACTCAAGACAGGGGAACCGCTGGGGTTCTGGAAGCCTTAAGGCAGTTTCGGAAGAGCTGACTACGGACAGGATGAATGGGCTCAGGTCTTCTGATAGTGACAGGTTGAGATGTTCCTGGTAGAGGGGAAGACGCTGCTCCACACCTGGAGAAGGTCCGCTGTACCACCCAAAAAGCTGAAGGGCTCAGAGACTATCCCGTCCCCCATAGTTGAAGCCACAAATGAAGAGGGCACGGTTCCCAGCCCTCCAGACAGTATCAGCCCCAAGCTGTCGAAGGCCGGAACTACTAAAGGGAGGGATCGCTCCAAAAACCCAAAACCAGAACCACTCCCCAGGGACCCAGCATCAATCTCCCGAGGCCCACTCTGATCTGAAGTAAATGGGATAGAGCTGGTCAGGGACCCTAGAGGAACTGGGAAAACTGGAATTTCCTGATCCACTGACACCTCCTTAGGGAAAACCGGAATCCGGGATTCCAAAACCTCTGGTATCAGAAGAGAACCACCTAGGAGCTGGTGATCTCAGACTCCAAACAAGCCAGGACACTAGATGTCCATCTATAACTGGGCCCTGAAAAAAACTCATCATACTATCCATATCAGAAGGCAAGAAGCTCCTGGAGGATCTACAAGAGGCCAAGGGGCGAGTGGACTTAAAAGGGGAAGCCCATTTGAAGATAATCACCTTGTGTTGTTCCTGATCTGGGAAACAACTCCTGTGTCGAGGAGCCAAATGCCTCTGAACCCTAGAAGATCTTGATGGGGGACCTAGGATAACTCACTCCAGACCCAACCATGGAACACTCGCTTGCTTCTGATCTGTGGAAGCTGCTGGATCCGTGGTAGCAGCACTCTGATCCAAGGGTCCCTGATCCGATGAGACTTGGGTGCCAGAAGAGGGCTTCTAAACCTTTGGATTCGAATAACTCGGATCGGAGGGTCTGGGTGTTTTTGCGATGCAGAAGAAGCTCCTGGGGAGGCAACAGAGGGTTCCTCTTAGGTTCTCGGAGGCCGCTAGAAGAGGGAGAGTCCGAAACAAAGGGACCCCCTGTGCCACGCCTTTAAGCAACAATTTCTTGCGATGGTCTACCAGCGCCCAAGGGTTAAATGCAGCGCATTCAGCCTCGAGGTGATTAGACCCCAGAAAATAAACACTTCTTGTGGGCATCAGAGTTAGGCATCTTACTCCCACAAGAGCAGCATTTTTGAATTCAGTAGGCTTGTCTGTCTGAGACAGGAGACAAACTCAACTCTAGAGCACCAAGACAAAAACGGCAGACAGAAACCCCCCAAGAGAAGGGGGGAATGAGGAAAAAAGGAACAGAAAAAGGAGCCAAGTGCCAAACATGGGAACAAAGGAAAAGAAAGTTACTAGCCTAATGTCCGAAAGCTAAATGAAGGAAGGTGAGGAAAACAGTCCAAAGGAGATTGAAAAACAGGAAAGTTTTTACTTATCTGAAAAAAAAACCTTGAAAATAGACTAGACTAACAGCTGCGAGCCAGGAATCCTGTCCGTTACGAAACATGGAAAACATGACCCGAGGGTTGGTAGGTAGAAGGGGATTATGGGAGGAGCCTGACCTTGAATCTAGTCTGTAAACTGCTGGATTGGATCAGACACTGGATCCAAGACCCAGTCGTGATGAATAATGAAATGGAGGACATCTGATCCAAATATGACAAGGGGCAATAAGGGGCAATGAAGATAACTGGGCTGTTCAACAGAGAAGCTTTCTTAAGAAATTTTGAGATTAGAGGTACTGGGGGGGTAGGTGTAGTGGAGATCGGGGAGGCAACCATGGAAAACAGCACCCTTCAGTGATTCCCCCAGTAGAGGGAAATCAGGGCTTAGAACCTGTTATACTTATTGTCGAGAGGAGATGCAGAGTGGCTGGGCCAATCGACAGAAAATCTTGATTTTCTTCCAACACTACCAAAACTTCTAGAAAATGTATCCATCAACTACTTCGATAACTACCCGACAATCTTCTCGCCCCCACCCAACATGGATTCAGACCAGCACCATCACTGCTCTACTATCCTTTACTGACATTGTCATAGCTGGTGACTCAGGAAATTTAGTCTCCTCTGTTCTTAGATTTATCCAAAGCCTTTGATATAGTTTCTCACTTCAAACTCTTATCCCAACTATCTCCTCCAGGGTTAAATAGTTTCTCACTTCAAACTCTTATCCCAACTATCTCCTCCAGGGTTAATCAAAACATACTTACAATGACATCTGTTACAGAGAGAGCTAATGAACCAATCTGTCAAATGGAACTCAGCTTCCTTCCTTACCTGTTAGCACTGTGGTACCCCCAAGGCTCAATACTAGGTCCACTTCTCCAGCATTTATTAACCATCTTAATACCGCCACCAAACAAGCTACTCAATATGCTGATGATTCTATAATACTCTGCTCAGCCAGGACTCTCATCTAGAATTTAACTCTACATTCAATTTGGGCAATGCAGTGGTGCAGCAGTTTTTGCATGGTCATCTCACAGCAAGAGGTTCTCCCATTTATTCTCTGCTAAGGTGCCTTCTGTGCACAGTCTGCATGTCCTCCCTGCGTTCTTGTGGGCTTCCTGCGGGTGTTCTGGTTTCCTCCCACATTCCAAAAACATGTATCTGGCGCATTTCTCCCTGGGCCCCCGCTGAAAATTGGCTTTGTCCAAGTCAGCCTTTCCAGGTAAACAAATGCTTAAATAAAATTATTTTGAGTCTTGGCTCACCCACCATTTACTACTAAAAAAAACACTAACTTCTACTATCGTTACCAAAGCAATTTTCGCCAGACACCTTTAACATTGCCATTACGTCTCTAAACAATACTTCAACTGATATGGTTTCACATACAAAACTGTCAGGTCTATCGACAACAATCTAGTTTTATATTAGCAACAATAAAAAAAATAATCAAAAATTGGGCATGATGTGTACGGCTAAGAAATTCATCTCCAACTTCACAGAAGTAACCCTTGCCACCACCTCTTACTGTCCTACATGCTTCACCTATTCTAACTTATCTTCACTCTTCCCGCAAAGTAAAATTTAGTCAATGTTCTAATAAAATAACCAAATTTGCCACAAGTCAGGCCCATTACTCCCA